>NC_064628.1:854893520-855196551 GCF_023864275.1 Schistocerca cancellata
AGATGGGTGGTCTCTTTGACCCAAAATCATTACGCTGTGTTCTGTTGACGCCCGCTGATGACATTGCTATCCTGAGTGAAAGTGAAGAAGAATTAAATGATCTGCTGAACGGAATGAACAGTCTAATGAGTACACAGTATGGTTGAGAGTAAATCGGAGAAAGACGAAGCTGATGAGAAGTAGTAGAAATGAGAACAGCGAGAAACTTAACATTAGGATTGATGGTCACGAAGTCAATGAAGTTAAGGAATTCTGCTACCTAGGCAGTAAAATAACCAATGACGGACGGAGCAAGGAGGACATCAAAAGCAGACGCGCTATGGCAAAAAAGGCATTTCTGGCCAAGAGAAGTCTACTAATATCAAATACCGGCCTTAATTTGAGGAAGAAATTTCTGAGGATGTACGTCTAGAGTACAGCATTGTATGGTAGTGAAACATGGACTGTGGGAAAACCGGAACAGAAGAGAATCGAAGCATTAGAGATGTGGTGCTATAGACGAATGTTGAAAATTAGGTGGACTGATAAGGTAAGGAATGAGGAGGTTCTACGCAGAATCGGAGAGAAAAGGAATACGTGGAAAACACTGATAAGGGGAAGGGACAGGATGATAGGACATCTGCTAAGACATGAGGGAATGACTTGCATGGTACTAGAGGGAGCTGTAGAGGGTAAAAACTGTAGAGGAAGACAGAGATTGGAATATGTCAAGCAAATAATTGAGGACGTAGGTTGCAAGTGCTACTCTGAGATGAAGAGGTTAGCACAGGAAAGGAATTCGTGGCGGGCCGCATCAAACCAGTCAGTAGACTGATGAAAAAAAATAAAAATAAAGACGCCCGCATATCGGCGACACAAGTTATGACGGTGCCAACAGCATGGAGAATAGAGATGGGCAAAACTGTTCTTTTCAGAGATTGGATCAGAACTGTTAACTCCCTGAAATGAATTAGCTCTTTTTCATGACTCACCACTCATTTACAATAGAAAATAAATGGAAGGCACATTGCCCTTTAAACTTGGTTTGTTCCAGTACTATACCTGTATTTTGATCTTATTTGATCCTATTTTGAAGTAACACAGATAATGAGTAAGAATTTTGTATTGTTTATTGAAATTTCCACGATATGACAAAGTTTTTGATTATTGATTTATTTTGCACTATCATGGTTTTCTAGGTGATCGGAAAATGTTGTAACTTGAGATTTACATTAACAATATATTTGGCTATAATGTATCAAAATTTCATTAACCTCATACAAATACATCGCAAGCCATATATTTTTAAAGTGAACGTTTCCTTCCGAAGACGCCTAAAATCGCAAAATCCGTACCAGAATAAGAAAAAATATATAAATTTGACTGTAAAACGAAAGTGCTGCATATAGCCTTACACAGAATAAAACGAGGAAAATATTAGTGTATCACATTTTGCGATACATTTATCGGTTTGCTCGTAATTAAAGCGTAAATTCGAGTGTCCATAATAAAAATCCTATAGTAAGAGGAGTCATCAGGAACCTAATCTAATCAGTTTAAACAAATAAAAATAAAATAAAAACAATTGATGTATACATAACATAATAATGTAATATACATAGCGGTATTACTACGAAGAACAATATCCAGTAGGGATGAACTCCGATGCAGAGGCGCTGAGTCGAGCAGGTCGAGCCGCGAGCTGAATTACTGCATGAGCTGAGACCGCAGAGACCAGAGTGACACCTGAGTCGGTTTGCTCAATGCTCTGGCTAGAGTCGAGACGGTGGGGTGAGCGTTGAGCGGGCGAGTTCCGAGGGTGGGGGGAGCGGTGAACTCACCCGCTCCGAGACGAATCGTCCGTTCCCTTGCGAGCAGGTTGTTGCAAGTAGTTCCTATGTTATCCGCTAGGTGGCTCTCTGTCCTGTTGCTCGCATCAACTGCCCAGAGGGCAGGACGTGCGACTGAAACGATCGCCGACACGAGTGCGATGCGAAGTTAAGCTGCACCAGACACTGCAAGCGGCAGACGACGCACAGAGAAGGCACGGCATATGTGAAACACAAAATCCAATGGGGCACTGCACAATGCAGGCAGCCAAGGTAGAAGCAGGGCAGAGGCCGGCGCTGGCTGTGTTGTGTGGCGTGCACTGTGCTCTGACCAGCAGAGGCGCTGCTGATATGCTCCGTCTCTCCCTCTCTCTCTCTCTCTCTCTCTCTTTGCTGTGGGAAACGTTTGGAGCTACCGTTCTTTTTTTCTGAATCACTGATTGTTCACACCTTTGAAAGATTCAACTCTATGAATTAGTTCAAGAGCGGATCCCCCATCTCTAATGGAGAATGGGCCAACAAGAAGTGTGTAAGATACCACTCATTTTCAGATAAGAGCCTATATTTCTTTATTTCCAGTTTTGTTATTTCACAGACATGAAGTGGATGTACCAGTGCTGCGTTACATAAGGAGTAAGGAGCGAGCGGCAGGTTCCCGCACTGGGCTAGCAGAAGTGGTTGGCCATCAGTAGGATGAGGTGCCGATGCAGAAATCACTCATGAAGTCAACAAAGAAATACGCAGGTAAAGTACATACATTCTGACTGCGAATCAAATAATTTTTATTAATCAATATTTGCTAACAGAAGTTGCCTTTTCCCATTCAGACATTAGGTGGAGTCTGAGGGTCATAGATACTATCTTCCAGTAATTTCACAATTCCAGCAAATGTTGATATTAATAAATAAATGAATAACTTTGGCATAACCAAAGATGTTTGGTCTTATACGAAATATACCGATTGTAAGCTCAAGTTACAGACTGTGCACCATAGTTCGGCAGCTGTCGACAGAATGCATTTCGATCCAGTCATGCGGTGGACCATGCTCTCATACTCTTAGTAATTAACTTATAATCAGTGTGAACAATTTCACATTACGGTGTTTCTTAAGTAAATGCTCCATAATGGCATCCCGTGTAAAAATTATTTGCATAAAAAAACTTCCTCCCGCCTCATTACGTAAAATATTAGCATTGCACTTTCAGAATCCGACGGCGCTGCCACGGCTGTGCAAGGGGACTTAAAACCACGAGAGCGTCTCTACACAACAAGTACGAAGGCCGCTCACTAAGTCAGTTCAAGGACGTACTGGCTTAATTATTGTAAAACTCGGGTGGGAAAGCGTAGCCAGTTATACTGTACTCGCCTTATACCGCCATCTAGGGTCTCATCGGCTAAACTGAGGCATTTCTGGAAGTTTAGTACCAGTGCGAATTTCTTGAAAGTGGGGATCGCGTGGTCTTAGAGCAGTTTCGTAGTGAGTAGTGATTCTGGACGTACCCTTATAGGGCGAGAGATGGGAAGACGTAATGAACCAGGGAACATTGCCTAAGATGGTCGTATTGGAGGTATAATTAGCATGGTGTGGGGAGCCATAATGATGCATGGACGTACTGATCTCCAAATATTTGTACACGGTACAGTCACTGGTCCGCGTTTGTGTGACATTGTACTCTCTTCCCATGTGCGTCCTTTCAGGGTTGCATTCGGCCCTGACTTCGCTTTTATGAAGGACAATGCGCGAACGCATCGAATAGCACAGAAAGAGAAACTCTTGGAACGAGACGGTATTTGATGAATGAACTGGCCTGCCCGTTCCTCTGATTTAAATCCCATTGAGCACTTAAGGGTTGCATTGGAGAGACGTAATGCAACATATCAACATTTTCGCTGAGCATAGACTCCCATTTGTGATAATCACGCGCCCCATTAAAGAATGATGTTACACATTTTCTGATGTCTAACAGACCATCAAAAATAGCGGTAAATTCAGTGTAATTGCTGTCCTTGAATAATAGTGTTATTTCTGGTCACCTCATTGTGCATTTCTTTCAGGTAATTTCTGTACTACACTGTAGCAGTTAGTTCTATGAATGGGCCAAGTTTTATTGAGCTGTGTAACCTAGCAGGGGTACATCATGCGAAAGTTGCTTTCACTCTTACGTTTTGCACACCTTTGTATATACCTGAAAAATTAAGTACACGTTTTTATGTCCGACTTTCAGGTACTTCTCCTGCCAATTTTTTTTTAACCCATCATGTCGTAAGTCATGTTTTTCTGCTAACTGGGTCAGGCAATACTACGACTCGGCGAGGCATTCAGTTCGTTTGACACACACACACACACACACACACACACACATACACTGCGCTGCCGCAATAGCGAAGTTCGTCGCTGCACTGCCGCGGTTGCGTCAATACATTTACAAGCAATGAGATGCCTTCCACACACTTAACAATAATAGGACCACATATCGGATGTTAGGCGTGAGATTTTACGGTGATGCCTTGTTTTACCGCAAGACAACGAAGTGAGAAGTTATATTCGTACGTTGCGGTGTAATTGTTCTAGATCCATTAATTATACAGCTCTCACAAAAAAAAATTCTTGTTGCCAGGGATATTTGAACGTATACTGGGCATATTTGGTATGCTGAATCTGAAAAAAGAGTTTTCCAGTTGGCTCTAGTTTCTTAGATACAGACTATCTCTGTCATATTAAAATTATCAGTAAATCGGTTGTGAATTCCCTAATTCTGTATGCCTCTTTATTCTATATTTTGTGATTGTGTATGTACAGATGTACACTACTGGCCATTAAAATTGCTACACCACGAAGATGACGTGCCACAGACGCGAAATTTAACCGACATGAAGAAGATGCCGTGATATGCAAATGATTAGATTTTCAGAGCATTCACACAAGGTTAGCGCCGGTGGCGACACCTACAACGTGCTGACATGAGGAAAGTTTCCAACCCATTTCTCACACACAAACAGCAGTTGACCGGCGTTGCCTGGTGAAACGTTGTTGTGATGCCTCGTGTAAGAAGGAGAAATGCGTACCATCACGTTTCCGACTTTGATAAAGGTCGTTTTGTAGCCTATCGCGATTGCGGTTTATCGTATCGCGACATTGCTGCTCGCGTTGGTCGAGATCCAATGACTGTTAGCAGAGTATGGAATCGGTGGGTTCAGGAAGGTAATACGGAACGCCGTGCTGGATCTCAACGGTCTCGTATCACTAGCAGTAGAGATGAGAGGCATCTCATCCGTATGGCTGTAACGGATCGTGCAGCCACGTCTCGATCCCTGAGTCAACAGTTGGGGACGTTTGCAAGACAACAACCATCTGCACGAACAGTTCGACGACGTTTGCAGCAGCGTGGACAATCAGCTCGGAGACCATGGCTGCGGTTACCCTTGACGCTGCATCACAGACAGGAGCTCCTGCGATGATGTACTCAACGACGAACCTGGGTGCACGAATGGCAAAACGTCATCGCGGTAAACGCACATTGGAAGTGTGTATTCGTCATCGCCATACTGGCGTATCACCCGGCGTGATGGTATGGGGTGCCATTGGTTACACGTCTCGGGCTCCTCTTGTTCGCATTGACGGCACTTTGAACAGTGGACGTTACATTTCAGATGTGTTACGACCCATGGCTCTGCCCTACATTCGATCCCTGCGAAACCCTACATTTCAGCAGGATAATGCACGACCGCATGTTGCAGGTCCTGTACGGGTCTTTCTGGATACAGAAAATGTTCGACTGCTGCCGTGGCCAGCACAGATCTCTCACCAATTGAAAACGTCTGGTCAATGGTGGCTGAGCAACTGGCTCGTCACAATACGCCAGTCACTACTACTGATGAACTGTGGTATCGTGTTGAAGCTGCATGGGCAGCTGTACCTGTACACGCCATCCAAGCTCTGTTTGACTCAATGGCCAGGTGAATCAAGGCCGTTATTACGGCCAGTGGTGGTTGTTCTGGGTACTGATTTCTCAGGATCTATGCACCCAAATTGCGTGAAAATGTAATCACATGTAAATTCTAGTATAATATATTTGTCCAATGAATACCCGTCTATCATCTGCACTTCTTCTTCGTGTAGCAATTTTAATGGCCAGTAGTGTATGTTATTAACTAATTGATAGTGACGCCCATTGTAGTATGAGTTTCGTATAGGAAGTGTAATTTCGAGTTTTAACTACTGTAATCGTAAATTCAGGAAGATTGTAGCGCAGTCGTTAGGCATTTGTACAGGTTAATTAATACATTCTTTGCGTTTCCCTTGCGTTATCTAGGCACGGACTCGTGTGTCAGTAACTGTTGTTCAACATCGATTAGAATGGACAGGGACTGTGATTGCTGTGTTCGGATGAGGGCTGAATTGGCACCCCTTCGCTCACAGCTGCAAGCGGCGCTGACTTCGGTCGCGCGGCTTGAGGCTGTTGCCAATGGGCACCACTGTGGGGAGCCGGACTTGGGTATCACGGGGATGTCAACCTCGTCCCGTCTGTCCCCAGATCGGTCTGCCGCTGCGGTTGCCCCGATTGCTGCCCGCAGTGGGGCTGAGCCCTCGCCTGTGGTTGATTGGGAGGTAGTTCCAAGGCGTGGCAGGCAGCGAAAGACGTCCCCGGAGGCTGATCAGAAAGCCTCCCCGGTGCGTCTAACAAACAGGTTTCAGGCACTGTCTCTGGCTGAGCCAGATGCAGCTGCATGCCCTGTTTCAGAGGATGATTCTCAGCCTTCAAGGTCCGGGCAATCACAGAGGGTGGGCTTTATTGGTAGTTGGGAGCTCCAATGTTAGGCGCGTAATGGGGCCCCTTAGGGATATGGCGGCTAAGGAGGGGAAGAAATCCAGTGTACACTCCGTGTGCATTCCGGGTGGAGTCCCTCCCGTTGTGGAAGGGGTCCTTCCGGATGCCATGAAGAGCACAGGGTGTCGCCAGCTGCAGGTGGTGGCACATGTCGGCACTAATGATGTGTATCGCTTTGGATCTGAGGAAATTCTCTCTGGATTCCAGCGGCTATCTGATTTGGTGAAGGCTGCCGGTCTTGCTTACGAGATGAAGGCAGAGCTCACCATCTGCAGCATCGTTGACAAAACCGACTGCGGACCTTTGGTGCAGAGCCGGGTGGAGGGTCTGAATCAGAGGCTCAGACGGTTTTGCGACCGTGTTGGCTGCAGATTCCTTGACTTGCGCCATAGGGTGGTGGGGTTTCGGGTTCCGCTGAATAAGTCAGGAGTTCACTACACGCAACAAGTGGCTACACGGGTAGCAGGGGTTGTGTGGCGTGGACTGGGCG
This sequence comes from Schistocerca cancellata, assembly GCF_023864275.1. NCBI lineage: Eukaryota > Metazoa > Arthropoda > Insecta > Orthoptera > Acrididae > Schistocerca > Schistocerca cancellata. The sequence goes on from NC_064628.1 coordinate 854,900,649, forward strand.
GTTTTTTAGGTTAGAAGGCCTCGGGAAGGTACGGGGTGGACTGCAATCTCAAAGGGTGCATGGCAAATACAGGACGTGCTTGAATCAAGGAACGGTCGGAATTGTAGTTGTAAATTGTTGTAGTTGTGCTGGGAAAGTCCTTTAGCTTCAAGCGCTAATAGAAAGCACAGAAGCTGAAATCGTTATAGGTACAGAAAGCTGGCTAAATCCTGAAATAAGTTCTGCAGAAATTTTTACGAAGTCTCAGACGGTGTTCAGGAATGATAGATTAGGCAGAATTGGTGGTGGAGTGTTTGTGTTTGTCAGTAGTGGTTTATCTTGCAGTGAAGTCGAAGTGGATACTCCGTGCGAATTGGTATGGGTGGAGGTTATACTTAACAGCCGAACGAAGTTAATAATTGGTTTATCTTGCAGTGAAGTCGAAGTGGATACTCCGTGCGAATTGGTATGGGTGGAGGTTATACTTAACAGCCGAACGAAGTTAATAATTGGCTCCTTCTACCGACCCCCAGACTCCGATGATATAGTTGCTGAACAGTTCAGAGAAAATTTGAGTCTCATAACAAATAAATACCACACTCATACGGTTATAGTTGGTGGGGACTTCAACCTTCCCTCGATATGTTGGCAAAAATACTTGTTCAAAACCGGTGGTAGGCAGAAAACATCTTCCGAGATTGTCCTAAATGCTTTCTCCGAAAATTATTTCGAGCAGTTAATCCACGAACCCACGCGAATTGTAAATGGTTGCGAAAACACACTTGAACTCTTGGCCACAAACAATCCAGAGCTGATAGAGAGCATCAGGACTGATACAGGGATTAGTGATCACAAGGTCGTTGTAGCTAGGCTCAATACCATTTCTTCCAAATCCACCAGAAACAAACGCAAAATAATTTTATTTAAAAAAACGGATAAAGTGTCACTAGAAGCCTTCCTAAGAGACAATCTCCATTCCTTCCGAACTGACTATGCAAATGTAGACGAGATGTGGCTCTAATTCAAAGGTATAGTAGCAACAGCAATTGAGAGATTCATACCTCATAAATTGGTAAGAGATGGAACTGATCCCCCGTGGTACACAAAACAGGTCCGAATGCTGTTGCAGAGGCAACGGAAAAAGCATGCGAAGTTCAGAAGTACGCGAAATCCCGAAGATTGGCTAAAATTTACAGACGCGCGAAATTTGGCACGGACTTCAATGTGAGATGCCTTTAATAGGTTCCATAACGAAACATTGTCTCGAAATTTGGTAGAAAATCCGAAGAAATTCTGGTCGTATGTAGAGTACACAAGCGGCAAGACGCAGTCAATACCTTCGCTGCGCAGTGCCGATGGTACTGTTACCGACGACTGTGCCGCTAAAGCGGAGTTACTGAACGCAGTTTTCCGAAATTCCTTCACCAGGAAAGACGAATGGAATATTCCAGAATTTGAAACACGAACAGCAGCTAGCATGAGTTTCTTGGAAGTAGATACCTTAGGGGTTGCGAAGCAACTCAAATCGCTTGATACTGGCAAGTCTTCAGGTCCAGATTGTATACCGATTAGGTTCCTTTCAGATTACGCTGATACAATAGCTCCCTACTTAGCAATCATATACAACCGCTCGCTCACCTATAGATCTGTACCTACAGATTGGAAAATTGCGCAGGTCGCACCAGTGTTTAAGAAGGGTAGTAGGAGTAATCCATCTAACTACAGACCTATATCATTAACGTCGGTTTGCAGTAGGTAATTGGAGCATATACTGTATTCAAACATTATGAATCACCTCGAAGGGAACGATCTACTGATACGTAATCAGCATGGTTTCAGAAAACATCGTTCTTGTGCAACGCAGCTAGCTCTTTATTCGCACGAAGTAATGGCCGCTATCGACAGGGGATCTCAAGTTGATTCCGTATTTCTAGATTTCCGGAAAGCTTTTGACACCGTTCCTCACAAGCGACTTCTAATCAAGCTGCGGGCCTATGGGGTATCGTCTCAGTTGTGCAACTGGATTCGTGATTTCCTGTCAGGAAGGTCGCAGTTCGTAGTAATAGACGGCAAATCATCGAGTAAAACTGAAGTGATATCAGGTTTTCTCCAGGGAAGCGTCCTGGGACCTCTGCTGTTCCTGATCTATATAAATGACCTGGGTGACAATCTGAGCAGTTCTCTTAGGTTGTTCGCAGATGATGCTGTAATTTACCGTCTAGTAAGGTTATCCGAAGACCAGTATCAGTTGCAAAGCGATTTAGAAAAGATTGCTGTATGGTGTGGCAGGTGGCAGTTGACGCTAAATAACGAAAAGTGTAAGGTGATCCACATGAGTTCCAAAAGAAATCCGTTGGAATTCGATTACTTGATAAATAGTACAATTCTCAAGGCTGTCAATTCAACTAAGTACCTGGATGTTAAAATTACGAACAACTTCAGCTGGAAAGACCACATAGATAATATTGTGGGGAAGGCGAGGCAAAGGTTGCGTTTCATTGGCAGGACACTTAGAAGATGCAACAAGTCCACTAAAGAGACAGCTTACACTACACTCGTTCGTCCTCTGTTAGAATATTGCTGCGCGGTGTGGGATCCTTACCAGGTGGGACTGACGGAGGACATCGAAAGGGTGCAAAAAAGGGTAGCTCGTTTTGTATTATCACGTAATAGGGGAGAGAGTGTGGCAGATATGATACGCGAGTCGGGATGAAAGTCATTACAGCAAAGACGTTTTTCGTCGCGGCGAGATCTATTTACGAAATTTCAGTCACCAATTTTCTCTTCCGAATGCGAAAATATTTTGTTGAGCCCAACCTACATAGGTAGGAATGATCATAAAAATAAAATAAGAGAAATCAGAGCTCGAACAGCAAGGTTTAGGTGTCCGTTTTTCCCGCGCGCTGTTCGGGAGTGGAATGGTAGAGAGATAGTATGATTGTGGTTCGATGAACCCTCTGCCAAGCACTTAAATGTGAATTGCAGAGTAGTCATGTAGATGTAGACTGCAGCAGGCCTGTTGCGGACGAGTCTAGCAAGAGCGCTCAGGCTCGCTCGTCGCCTTGGCTGTGAGCGCTCACGGTAAAATGTGACGGTCAGACGTCATCACACACCGCAGCAAGGCCGACTGGTAGCGCAGGAGATGCGTAAAAATGTGTTGCCTTCAGTGGAATGACCACAAATACGATATAGGCTGCAGGTGGGGAATTACACTACTGGCCATTAAAATTGCTACACCAAGAAGACATGCAGATAAGAAACGGGTATTCATTGGACAAATATATTATACTGGAACTGACTTCTAATTACATTTTCACGCAATTTGGGTGCATAGATCCTGAGAAATCAGTACCCAAAACAACCACCTCTGGCCGTGATAACGGCCTTGATACGCCTGGCCATTGAGTCAAACAGAGCTTGGATGGCGTGTACTGCCCATGCAGCTTCAACACGATACCACAGTTCATCAAGAGTAGTCACTGGCGTATTGTGACGAGCCAGTTGCTCAGCCACCATTGACCAGACGTTTTCAATTGGTGAGAGATCTGGAGAATGTGCTGGCCAGGGCAGCAGTCGAACATTATCTGCATCCAGAAAGGCACGTACAGGACCTGCAACATGCGGTCGTGCATTATCCTGCTGAAATGTAGGGTTTCGCAGGGATCGAATGAAGGGTAGAGCCACGGGTCCTAACACATGTGAAATGTGACGTCCACTGTTCAAAGTGACGCCAATGCGAACAAGAGGTGAGCGAGACGTGTAACCAATGGCAGCCCATACCATCACGCCGGGTGATACGCCAGTATGGCGATGACGAACACACCATTCCAATGTGCGTTCACCGCGATGTCGCCAAACACGGATGCGACCATCATTATGCTGTAAACAGAACCTGGATTCATCCGAAAAAATGACGTTTTGCCATTCGTGCACCCAGGTTCGTCGCTGAGTACACCATCGCAGGCGCTCCTGTCTGTGATGCAGCGTGAAGGGTAACCGCAGCCATGGTCTCGAGCTAATAGTCCATGTAGCTGCAAACGTCGTCGAACTGTTCGTGCAGATGGTTGTTGTCTTGCAAACGTCCCCATCTATTGACTCAGGGAGCGAGACGTGGCTGCACGATACGTTCAAATGGTTCTGAGCAGTATGGGACTTAACATCTTAAGTCATCAGTTCCCTAGAACTTAGAACTACTTAAACCTAACTAACCTAAGGACATCACACACATCCATGCCCGAGGCAGGATTCGAACCTGCGACCGTAGCAGTCCCGCGGTTCCGGACTGCAGCGCCTAGAACCGTACGACCACCGTGCACGATACGTTACAGCCATGCGTATAAGATAGCTGTCATCTCGACTGCTAGTGATACGAGGACGTTGGGAACCACACGGCGTTCCGTATTACCCTCCTGAACCCAGCGATTTCATATTCTGCTAACAGTCATTGGATCTTGAGCAAAGCGAGCAGCAATGTCGCGATACGATTACCCGCAATCGCGGTAGGCTACAATCCGACCTTTATCAAAGTGGGAAACGTTATGGTAGGCATTTCTCCTCCTTACACGAGGCACCACAACAACGTTTCACCAGGCAACACCGGTCAACTGCTGTTTGTGTATGAGAAATCGGTTGGAAACTTTCCTCATATCAGCACGTTGTAGGTGTCGCCACCGGCGCCAACTTTGTGTGAATGCTCTGAAAAGCTAATCATTTGCATATTACAGCATCTTCTTCCTGTCGGCTAAAGTTCGCGTCTGTAGTACGTCATATTCGAGGTGTAGCAATTTTAATCGCCAGTAGTGTATGTTGTGACACGTGTCTTCGGCGAAAGGCAGATGTTTAATAGGTAGAGCCTGTGAGCGAGTTTCTCGCAAGTGGCGAAGCCAGTCGAATGTTCACTTGTACTCTCGTGAGCATCTGTCGAAGGAGGTGAAATTACCAGGAGATGCTAAATGGCTGGACGTCCACGACTCTTCACTGATCATGGGGTTCGAAGTCTTGTCTGCGCTGTGAAGTAGGATAAATGGTGATCTGTGGCGTATCTACCAAAAGAGCACAATGGTAGTGCACATAAAGTGTTTTGGAGCATACCATTCATTGTACATTGTTGGACATGGAGCTTCACAGCAGACCACCCTTACGTGTTCACATGTTGACCCAACGACATCGTCAATTACAATTGCAATGGGCACGGGACCATCTGGATTCGACCGTCGATGTATGGAAATGTGTCGGCTGTTCAGGTGAATCACATTTCTGCTGCATTAGTTTAATGGCCTCTCCAGAAACGCCGTCATCGAGGTGAACGGCGGCTCAAAACAGGCAGCACGCAACGGACGCATTCTGGTGGGAGCAGTTTTTTGCTACGGGAGACATTCTCCTGCGCTTGCGTGGGACCTGCGGCAGTAATCGAGGAGACGCTGACAGCTGCCAACCACCTACATGTCTTCATGCTTGACGACTTCCCCGACGGCGACGTCATCTCTCAGCAGGCATAATCCGTATCACTTCAGGCAGGCGGGAGGGTTACCTTCATAGTCTCGGATATTACTGAATGTAGCAAATATTAAAATTCAGGAGTAAGTAAGAAACACGTATTTTTTGTTTTCTCCAAAAAAGTTCCTGCCCGAAGATATAGGCCTCCAAAGTTGATTCTACGAACACCATTTTGAAGATGAGAATTTCGGAAATTTTTAAAAAATTGCTTTATCTCTCTAACCGTTCTAGATATTTTGTTAGAGTTTTCTTATTTGAAAGATAAGTGCTTTATGATTACATTAGTATCTGTCAAAGTTCTTTTACTGTCGCCTTTTTAATTTTTTTGTAATTTACAGATTTTTTTTTCAAAAATGTCAACCCAGAAAAGTTAGATTTTTTTCTGTTGATTAGTACCATGTCGTACTATATTCTCTGTAAAGGAGAGCTTCCACCTTTAATTTGGACAGGTTTTATTTTTAAAAAATCAAGTTGTTTCTTTCTAATTTCTTTGTTACAATGCTTATTTCTCTTGTCTTTGTTACAGTTATTTCTTATTACTTTCTTTGTTGCAGTTATGTCTTTCCACTTTCAGTGTTGCAGATATTTCTTATACTTTGATGTAGTTTCTTGTCAGTTTGTGTGTCGTGGTTGTGCATTGTAGGTTTCTGTACTGTAATTGTTCAGTGCTAATTTATTTAGTGAAGAGACTTCTAAGAAATCTGAGACCATCAAGTGAGTTCTGTGTTTTCCTGAGGAATTTGCCAGTTGACACAGTTGCAGTGTATTTTGTGAAAAGGACTGTTTGAAATGTCTTCTGACTGGAGCCACAGGAGAGTGAAGTGTGCTGACTATTTGCATATACATGAAAGAGTGATATATAAGACAAACAAAACATACAGACTTTGTTCAGGTTGGGAATAAGTGTTCTCATTTGAAGACTGTTTCAAAGTGGAGATGTTTCCAGTGACGACTTCATGTGTTCTGTATGTTTTGACGGAACAACAATGACAGTATCTGAACAAGGTGAAGCCTCCTATGGTGCAGATGATACAGATTTTGCATCAATAGAGGAAGAATTAAATACCATGGGTCAGTCAACTACAGAGGTAGGTGTTAGTGCAGTTAAGAAACCGTGGTCCGTGAAGTCGAGTCATAAGCTCTATGCATCGAGTAAGCGCAGAGAAATTACGAAAGCTATGGATGAATACACTTCAGCAAAACTGACCACACTCACCTCTTGCCAGGAATTTTTCACAAATATCAATTCAGCTGTTGAATACTGTGCATCCTACAGCGAAAATGTACAAGTTTTAATTATTATTCCAGAGAAAACAATTTTGAACCACATTCCATCAGTATCAAAATACATGGTAGACAAATCAAGAAATGTGAGGTCTGTAAATGGAGTCTTTGGAAGACCAGATTCCTATTACCGTCATCCTATAGAAGCAGCTCAAGTTCAAATAGTGCAGTCATTTTATCTGGAAGATAAATGCACTGTTCTCACCAGAATGTCAACAAAAAAGACACTATAATTGTAACAGGTGAAGGTCAAAAAGTTGTGTAAATGAAGAGGTACATGACTCGCAGTATTAAAGAAACTTATGCTATTTATAGGAACAACTATACAACTTCACATATTGGAAGATCAAAATTTTATGTGCTACGACCTAAGTGGGTGGTTCCACACCCACCTAGAGATGTCTCTTTGTGTGTGTACTGCGCGAATTTTGAATTTTGTGTGGTAACTTTGAAGAACTTACTGGAGTACGTGATATATGACACCTTGGTTGGGCGTGTGAGGTCATTAGTAGTATGTGACGTAAAGCGAGATACTTCTTTGTTTCAAGAATGTGGTGACTGCCCTGGAAAGGGAGAACTGTCTTTACACACTTGGCCTGGGAAATGTAGCAGATAACTTTGCAGAAATTACATATGCGACATAGGAGAAAATTAAACTAACTAAGAAAACTGTTGCCTTTGACAGTTTCACTGATGAACTTAGTAAATGGTCAGTGAAAGCAGTAACACACCAGCATCTGAAGAAATTGCAACAACACACATTGTAGAAGTGAAAGGTTGTGTACAGGCTGAAGAACTATGTTTCGTGATTCACTGTGATTTTGCTGAGAACTGGTCTCTAATTCTCCCACAAGAAGTGCGAGGCTATCACTGTAGTAATGACCAGGTTTAAATTTTTACAGGAATGACGTATTTTCGAAACAGGACCACAAGTGTTGCAGTTATAAGTGATGGCACAGGATATGACTCATGCTTTGCTAGCAAGATGCAAAATTCTTCAACAGCAAACAAGGGCATAGAAGATCATATTTATTTCTAATGGTGCTCCTAGTCATTTTAAAAATCGTTACCAGCTGTTTGAATTGAGTAAGTCGCTTGTGCAACTGACTGGGTAAACCGTGTTACTGGTAACAGGAAGGGGCCTTGCGATGGTGTAGCAGGCCTGCTGAAGCACCATGCTACAAAACATAATCTTTCCAGACTAAATACAACTGCGATTCAGAATGCTTCGGATTTTACGAGAGTCGTGAAATCTTGCACATCTACAGCCCTCACACTTTTATCCAAAGAGGAAATCAAAGAATCCCGTGAGCAGAAAAAACAAGAATGGTCCAAAAAAACCGCTCCTGTGAAAGGAATTCAGAAGACACATTTTTGGATGGGGCGAACTCATATTGCATACACTTTAAAGAGCAAGAAAGAAGAAATTTCGTTCGTTCGACCAACACCTCAGAAATAGCAGGATAATATTCAGATTTACAACCTGAGAAAAGGGATATTTCTGGCGTGTGTGTATGACTGTGACTGGTGGATTGCAGAGATTATAGACAGCACTTATGAGTTAAACGAAATGGTAGTGAATTTTATGCTGCTACAATGACCAGCTGCTGGATATAGTTTCCAGATGAAGGACACCAACAACGCCATCAGTGCTCACTTTCTGTTCACGATGTTTTGAAGAGTGTAAGTGCTCCAGTTCCTATTGGTCCAACAGGAAGGCATCACTCTATATCAAAGTGATTCGCCCGTAAACCTGTTGGCCAGAAAAGTAATTAGGATTGTGGAAAGGGCCAAATAAGGTTGGGGTCAGTTTCACCTTCTACTAGTAATTTTTTGTAATTTAATAACACATTTGCAACCAAAGCGGCACATATCTGAACCTTTACCAAATGCAACTCTTTCATGGCTGAAGGCCTCCAAACGAGAAATCTTAAAAATCAACAAGATGAAAATCCAATTAAAATAGCAAATAAAATAATTAAAAGAACATATATCACAGCTAGGTGGAAAGCCTCAAAGCAAAGTAGAACAAATATATGCAAGGTGCAATACAAATGGCTGAAGGCCACAATTAAGTTTCAAAATTTTAAAATATATTACCATAATCTCTTAAAGGCAGAAGGCCGCAATGTTTAAGCTTGAAAGGAATAAGGATAAAGTTGGAAGGCTGAAAGCCCACAATTAATTTTACAATTTTTTTTTAAAAAAAGCAAATAACCATAAGCCTTAAAGCGGAGGTTCGAGTCCTCCTTCGGGCATGGGTGTGTGTGTTTGTCCTTAGGATAATTTAGGTTAAGTACTGTGTAAGCTTTGGGACTGATGACCTTAGCAGTCAAGAGCCATAAGATTTCACACGCATTTTTTAAGTAACTGCAAACAGATAATTAAACACCAGTGGGAAAGAAAATAAAGACAACGGCACTCAGAAGCCTCCAGGGAGGTGGGTCTGCCCTCGTTCACTTAGGTGAGACACGTGGTGAGCCCAAATACAATTGATCCGTCGGAACCCAACCAGGGGACAGTCACGGACAGACCAACACAACGACTTGCGTCCCATCAATCAGCACATGAGAACTCAAACACAAAAGGTTACAAACGCGATAATCCACAATGAAGTATGTATTATCTGTCAAAATTACACACCATGTTGGACGCAACAACAGGTGAGGAAAGGAAACTGCCTGAATTTACGTCAGTGCCCAGGGCAGGTAACCAGAACACTAACGGCCACAAGACAGAAAATACTGCTGGTGCACTTGAATTGTAGTCAACTCAAATACACTACTTGCCATTAAAATTGGTACACCACGAAGATGACGTGCTACAGACGCGAAATTTAACCGACAGGAAGAAGATGTCGTGATATGCAAATGATTAGCTTTTCAGAGCATTCACACAAGGTTGGCGCCGGTGGCGACACCTACTACGTGCTGACATGAGGATAGTTTCCAACCGATTTCTCATACACAAACAGCAATTGACCGGCGTTGCCTGGTGAAACGTTGTTGTGATGCCTCGCGTAACGAGGAGAAATGCGTACCATCACGTTTCCGACTTTGATAAAGGTCGGATTGTAGCCTATCGCGATTGCGGTTTATCGTATCGCGACATAGCTGCTCGCGTTGGTCGAGATCCAATGACTGTTAGCAGAGTATGGAATCGGTGGGTTCAAGAGGGTGATACGGAACGCCGTGCTGGATCCCAATGGCCTCATATCACTAGCAGTCGAGATGACAGGCATCTCATCCCCAAGGCTGTAACAGATCGTGCAGCCGCGTCTCGATCCCTGAGTCAACAGATGGGGACGTTTGCAAGATAACAACCATCTGCACGAACAGTTCGACGACGTTTGCAGCAACACAGACTACCAGCTCGGAGACCATGACTGCGGTTACCCTTGGCGCTGCGTCACCGACAGGAGCGCCTGCGATGGTGTACTCCACGACGAACCTGGATGCACGAATGGCAAAACGTCATTTTTTCGGATGAATCCAGGTTCTGTTTACAGCATTATGATGGTCATATCCGTGTTTAGCGACATCGCGGTGAACGCACATTGGAAGCGTGTATTCGTCATCGCCATACTGGCGTATCATCCTGTGTGATTGTATGGGGTGCCATTGGTTACACGTCTCGGTCACTTCTTGTTCACACTGACGGCACTTTGAACAGTGGACATTACATATCAGATGTGTTACGACCCGTGGCTCTACCCTTCATTCGATCCCTATGAAACCCTACATTTCAGCAGGATAATGCACGACAGCATGTTGCAGGTCCTGTACAGGCCTTTCGGGATACAAAAAAGTTCGACTGCTGCCCTGGCCAGCACATTCTCCAGATCTCTCACCAATTGAAAACGTCTGGTCAATGATGGCCGAGGAACTGGCTCGTCACAAGATGCCAGTCACTACTCTTGATGAACTGTGGTATCGTGTTGACGCTGCTTGGGCAGCTGTACCTGTACACGCCATCCAAGCTCTGTTTGACTCAATGCCCAGGCGTATCAAGGCCGTTATTATGGCCAGGGGTGGTTGCTCTGGGTACTGATTTCTCAGGATCTATGCACCCAAACTGCGTGAAAATGTCAGTTCTAGTATGATATATTTGTCCAATGAATAACCGTCTATCATCGGCATTTCGTCTTGGTGTAGCAATTTTAATGGGAATTAGTGTAGTAAATTGCACTGCATGACGGCTAAATTTCAGCAATAGATACACTCAGTGTTGCTCACAGGAAGACCTCCCCAACAGTAAACCACCAAAACGAACCACCACAACATGAATGGATGTGGTTGAAACCACTACTCAGCTTTGACGTCCTGGGTCGGTGAACCACGAAGCACGTAGCGTTTGGATAGCTCCACACACACTCTGACACTGTACAGGGACAGCCAGCGGACCCAGCCGACTGCACCGCGTGGAGATAACTTCTCTGGTCCGCAGCTGACCGTCTAGCCGAAAACTATATGCACAAAACCAAAGATGGTACACGACGCAAATATCGATACACATCACTGCAGCCACACGTAGAAGGAAGAAGAACCACGATGTAACTGCAACAAGGAATGGAAACCAAACACAGATAGACAGCAAAATTCACGAAAACGCATAGTTGGGAGTGAGCACGGCTCACAAAAGAAGATACTGAAGTATTGGAACACATTTTTAGTTCATTAACTGGCTAATTTCAATATAAAACAGAGTGCACAGAAGCTGTATAAATTGAAACCTTTAAGTCTTTGGACCTTTCGTATAGATTTTGTAACCATTTAAAATGCTTGAAAATGAGTCTCTCATCATCTTTCAGAACCAGAGTTATGTGAAGTAAGGATAGGTTTTGATTTTTATGAGCCCTGTATGTGGTAATAAAACAGGTTTTATGTATGTCAAAAATTTCAACTGTTTATAAAAGCTGTTCAGCCTAAAAGTGTGAGGTCTCCTTTTCAGGGGATGTAGAACTATATGGTACTAATCAACAAAAAAAGTCAAAATGTTATGGATTGGCATTTTTGAAAAAAAATCCATAAATTAAAAAAAAAGTTCAGATTGCTATAGTAAAAGAACTTTGACAGGTAAGTCCAAATGGAGGTTTGTAATCATAAAGCAACTATTTTTCAAATAAAAAAAAACCAACAAAATATCTAGAACTGTTTCAGAGATACAGCATTTTAAAATATTTTTCCAAATTTCGCATCTTCCAGATAGTATTCGCAGTGTTATCTTTAGGGGCTGTATCTCAGAGCAGAAATTTTTTGGAGAAAACAAAGAAGTACGTGTTCCTTACTTAGTCCTTCATTTTAACATATGTTACAGTCAATAACATCCGAGACTATGAAGGTAAGATTTTTTCCTAGCCTGCCTGAATTGATATGGACTGTGCTAGCAGTATAATTGTCCTTGTCTCGGTGTCAGAACTGTGCTACAGTAGTTTGAGGAATATTATAGTGCACTCACGTTGATGTCACGGTGACCACATTCGTCTGATGTAAATAGTATGGAACACATCTGGATTGTTATCAGGCGCCATCACTGCATACGCAAATCAGTGACTCCTTCATTTACGAGAACTACATGACCTGTGCGTAGACATCTAATGCCACATACCTGCACAAACTTACGAACAGACGGTCAGATCCCTGATATGCAGAATCAGTGGTGTATTACGTTGCAAAGATGGACAAATAAGTTATTAAGCAGGGTTCATAATGATTTGGCTCATCAGTGGATGGCGCAGTCTTTAAGAGGAGACTCCACACAAAAATTTAAGTTTTCTTCTACTTCGCCAGTAACAATAAAATTTTAAAATCGTGTCTATTATACAAAGCTGTAGCAATGGCCAAGTTTTTAAGTCCATAATTTCACTGGTTTTGAATTTTTAATGATTTTAGTTGTATTCTTGAAAACCAAATTTTGGTACTCACAAAATTTTCACATGCCTGATGTTGTAGGTTCATTCACAAGACAGTTCAGTAGTTCTGTGCATTCATTTTATGAGAAATATTGATGATTTGTTTTCAGTATTTATCTCAAATTTCAGCCTTAAATTTTCTTTAGTTATTGGTTCATAAATGTGATGATAAAATAAACAAATTATATTTTCTGTAATAATAACGCATAGAAGTATGCAAACACATCAAGACTATTTCCTACAAAAATTGCATTCAGGTTGGTTAATATTTATGATAAAAAAGTTGGAACTGAGCTTAGAAAAACGAACTTACAGTAAGTTGGATTTCAACATTGTTTCCAAAAAAATGAATGTTATTGTAAGACACATACCGATTAAAATTCGCTGGCACCATAACGTTTTCCCTTCCTGTTTAGATGAGCCTTCTTCTTGTAATTTCAAGATCAGGAAGACTTTCTTTCGAGTTTTCTGAATAAAAATCTGCTCACAGTCTTCTTGAAGAGTTGTGGTGGTAAGGACATCTGATTGCAAACCAATACCTATTTCCTTGGAACTTGTTAATTCCACTGAACAGGACATCAGTGTTTTCCCTACATTTATATTTACATTCAACAAGCAAAGTAGCTGATTTCCAGTGACTGGCTGCCAATTGTTTCGCTTCAGTTTTCCTGGAAATCGGACAACTTTTCTTCCCAGTTTGAGCTTATGCCAAGTTCAAAATAAAGATGGCATTGTTTGATGATGATAGAAATCAAAAATTACCTTTGGCATTTTTCAGTGTGCCACATACCCTTACGCATTCTTTATTTCAAACGTTTCTTAGATGTACTTGTAATGGGAATACCGTCAGATCATTTTGAGATCTAACAGTAAACACTCCAAAGATGTGAAGTAGCCATTCAATTTTTTTTGAAAAAAATTGAAGTTTTAGGGTGGAGTCTCCCATAAAATGGAGGATAACTATTTTTAAAGGGATGAACAGTAGCATGATGGTCGGGTTAGGAACTTTAAAATCAACGTATCAGTGTAGCATGCCTAGTCTACAGGTTTACTGTATGCGATGGTTTCTAGATACACTTAGTGTTCTATTAATATTGTTCAAAACACAAAGAAAAAATTCAGTTTACAGCAACATTGCAATAGAATGCTAGCAAAAGGTTATGGATACTTGGAAGGTGAACAGCAAGGGGAAAAAAATGCTTATAAGCGATATCACTGAAGAAAGCATTCCTTCCACATGGGAGCAGAGAAATAAACGTCTTTCTAGCGTTCTTTCACCGACATTTGTCACAATACGTAAGTGATATATGCGTTGTGAAATATGTATATAAGTGATATAAGCGATGTGACAAATGTGGGTGAAAGGACGCCAGAAATCGACCAGTTGGAGTACGGAAACTAACGAATACATCTCCGCGAGGGAAAAACGACTGTCTGAACGCCGCAGTACGAGCTTTAATTTCCCTTATCTTTGAATGGTGATCATTGCGCGATTTGAAAGTTGGTGGTAATAATACACTCCTGGAAATTGAAATGAGAACACCGTGAATTCATTGTCCCAGGAAGGGGAAACTTTATTGACACATTCCTGGGGTCAGATACATCACATGATCACACTGACAGAACCACAGGCACATAGACACAGGCAACAGAGCATGCACAATGTCGGCACTAGTACAGTGTATAACCACCTTTCGCACCAATGCAGGCTGCTATTCTCCCACGGAGACGATCGTAGAGATGCTGGATGTAGTCCTGTGGAATGGCTTGCCATGCCATTTCCACCTGGCGCCTCAGTTGGACCAGCGTTCGTGCTGGACGTGCAGACCGCGTGAGACGACGCTTCATCCAGTCCCAAACATGCTCAATGGGGGACAGATCCGGAGATCTTGCTGGCCAGGGTAGTTGACTTACACCTTCTAGAGCACGTTGGGTTGCACGGGATACATGCGGACGTGCATTGTCCTGTTGGAACAGCAAGTTCCCTTGCCGGTCTAGGAATGGTAGAACGATGGGTTCGATGACGGTTTGGATGTACCGTGCACTATTCAGTGTCCCCTCGACGATCACCAGTGGTGTACGGCCAGTGTAGGAGATCGCTCCCCACACCATGATGCCGGGTGTTGGCCCTGTGTGCCTCGGTCGTATGCAGTCCTGATTGTGGCGCTCACCTGCACGGCGCCAAACACGCATACGACCATCATTGGCACCAAGGCAGAAGCGACTCTCATCGCTGAAGACGACACGTCTCCATTCGTCCCTCCATTCACGCCTGTCGCGACACCACTGGAGGCGGGCTGCACGATGTTGGGGCGTGAACGGAAGACGGCCTAACGGTGTGCGGGACCGTAGCCCAGCTTCATGGAGACGGTTGCGAATGGTCCTCGCCGATACCCCAGGAGCAACAGTGTCCCTAATTTGCTGGGAAGTGGCGGTGCGGTCCCCTACGGCACTGCGTAGGATCCTACGGTCTTGGCGTGCATCCGTGCGTCGCTGCGGTCCGGTCCCAGGTCGACGGGCACGTGCACCTTCCGCCGACCACTGGCGACAACATCGATGTACTGTGGAGACCTCACGCCCCACGTGTTGAGCAATTCGGCGGTACGACCACCCGGCCTCCCGCATGCCCACTATACGCCCACGCTCAAAGTCCGTCAACTGCACATACGGTTCACATCCACGCTGTCGCGGCATGCTACCAGTGTTAAAGACTGCGATGGAGCTCCGTATGCCACGGCAAACGGGCTGACACTGACGGCGGCGGTGCACAAATGCTGCGCAGCTAGCGCCATTCGACGGCCAACACCGCGGTTCCTGGTGTGTCCGCTGTGCCGTGCGTGTGATCATTGCTTGTACAGCCCTCTCGCAGTGTCCGGAGCAAGTATGGTGGGTCTGACACACCGGTGTCAATGTGTTCTTTTTTCCATTTCCAGGAGTGTATATGCTCTACATCCTCGGCGAAGATCGGATTTCGGAATTTCGTGAGCAGCCCTTTCCTTTTAGCGCAACGGCCTTGCCGCAGTGGATACTCCGATTCCCGTGAAATCACCGAGGTTAAGCGCTGTCGGGTGTGACCGGCACTTGGATGGGTGACCATTCAGGCCGCCATGCACTGTTGCCATTTTTCGGGGTGCACTCAGCCTCGTGATGCCAATTGAGGAGCTACTCGACCTAATAGTAGCGGTTCCGGTCAAAGAAAACCATCGTAACGACCTGGAGAGCGGTGTGCTGACCACACGCCCCTCCTATCCGCATCCTTAACTGAGGATGACACGGCGGTCGGATGGTCCCAATGGGTGACTTGTAGCCTGAAGATGGAGTGCCTTTCCTTTTAGCGCGTCGTCTATCTGCAAGTGTGTCCCATTTCAAAATTTCTATGAGATTTGTAACGCTCTCGAGATGGCTAAATGTACCAGTCACGAATCTTGCCGGTCTTGTTTGGACCTTCTCAATGTCTTGAATCATACCCAACTGGTAAGAGTCCCATACAGACGAAGAATACTCTAAGACTGGACTAACTAACGTATTGTAAGCAATTTCCTTTATTGAAGGACTGCATCACTTTAGGAGTCTACCAATAAACCGCAGTCTAGAGTTCACCTTGCCCGTTACTAGTGTAATCGGACCATTCCATTTGAGATCATTTCGAATAGTCACACCCAGGTACTTGACGGACGTTACCGCTTCCAAGGACTGGGCATCTGTTTCGTACTCTTACATTAATGGGAATTTTCGCCTTGTTGTACGCAGTAGGTTACACTTACGAATGTTGAGAGATAACTGCCAGTTATTACACCACGCATATATTTTCTGCAAATCCTCAATGATTTGTTCACAACTTTCGTGTGATACTACTTTCCTGTAGACTACAGCATCATCGGCAAGGAGTCTAACGCCGCTGTCAGTACCATACCAAGCTTGTGCCGTCCGTGGTAATCACAAACCTAATTAAGAATCACATCGCTCCTTTTGTTATGCACAGAGTGCCATGATAAACTGTGGCGACTTCAGTGTAATTGTTGTCTTTGAATACAAGTGTCGTTTCTGTTCGACTCATTCCGCATTTCTTTCAATTACATTCTGTATTATACTGTAGAAGTTCTTTTTTTGTGTGGTCGAAGTTTCATCGAGCTATTTAGCTTGGCAGTGCAGCACCATGCAAAAGTTACTTTCATCCTTAAGGTTTGCACAGCAGTTTAATTTAACTACCTCCACAACTCCGCAGAAACAGTAACGTTTCTTGCGTTTTCCATTCTAAACTGCTATTCCTTTTACTTATTATTTTGTAAGTTAGAGACAGAAACACAGCATCTGGAACACCTTCTATGTCGGAATGTTGCCTGTGGCAGCACGTAGATCTTCGATACCCGCGACTTGGCCGGGACTGGGTGCCACACGTGCCTGACCCGGAAGCCCGAATATGATTCGCGTGACTTGCTTCAGTCTTCCCGCCAAGCTCGATTTTCTGCGTCTCCACTGAATTATTGCACGCGAACGACGGACGTCATACGATCGCGTCT
This sequence comes from Schistocerca cancellata, assembly GCF_023864275.1. Classification (NCBI taxonomy): domain Eukaryota; kingdom Metazoa; phylum Arthropoda; class Insecta; order Orthoptera; family Acrididae; genus Schistocerca; species Schistocerca cancellata. The sequence goes on from NC_064628.1 coordinate 854,917,839, forward strand.
GCACTTTGTTTCTTTGTCGTCGTTTTCCGTCCAGCATTGGAACTAACTTCATATTGCTCTCTTTCGTTTCTGTACTTATCTTCAGCAGTAAATTTATTTAATTTAAGCGCCAGCTGTTGAATCTTTTTCAGACGAATCCGCTCGGAAAAGTAAGCACAGAGTTAACTATGAGTTCATTCCGATCGAGGTCTTCAGTACCAGCTAACTGAAAATCTGTGTTAGTGTCATATCCCCGTATCCAACAAAAATGAGCTATGAGTTTTCCTGTTTCGCGGGTCGCATCGCATGTTGAATATAACTTCATCTCCTGCCGAGCATTCAGACAGTGACTTTGCAAAATAACCATACCGGGATTTACCTAAAGTGTTTTAGTTGAACCACAGAAAATGTAAATCAGGATGGGGTAACCGGGATTCGAATCGCCATCCACTAGAATGTAAGTCCATTCTTCTCTCTGTCTCAACTCGGTCGGTGCTTCCACATTACCGAAGAATTGCAATTTCGGTTATAGAGAACCGTATCAGTCCGTGCATGAGAGGATCATTGATCGGATTGTATTGATCGGGTTCTGTTGATCGCAGAGATACCAGGTCAAGTGTTTCGGATAGCCCTTGCTCTAGCAACCATTTGCATATATATCGGAAGAACGAGCATACTGTAGATATCCTACGGTATAGGGTAAAAATTTAAACCTTACACATCTCCTCCAGTCCGGGAAAATTGAGAAAATCGGTTAGTTCTTTTGCATTACGTGTGGTCTAGGGTGAACCTTTAGTGGCTTGTGAAAGCACCATTTTTACATGAGCGGTTCCTGAGAAAACTCCGAAAAACCATGATTTTTGGGTACCAAAGGTATCAACTGTGGTGATGTTCACTTCTGTAATTTATGTTAGTGGCAAATGGTCGAAATTTTTACCGTATGTTCTGAAAAAGATGTTCGAGGAAAACCTTGAAACTTTTTTCGATGTCGTTATCCGTTTCGAAGATCCAGAGCAATGCTTACTTTCCAAAATTTTTGGTGCCAGAATGCACCTCTTCAATGATACAAAACCCCATGAGTGGACTTACCATAAAAATCACAAGTTTCGAATTTTGAAAACTTACGAGAGTGGTTTCAGTTTTCAAAGAACTGTGACTAACGGCCGAACACCAGTTAACTGACATGCATTGAGACTATGAAATAGGGCATTGATAATGGCTGAACACTAGCCGAAATCTGGGTTTGCCAAATAAAACCTGCAGAATAAAAGGAAGATTGACTGGTGTGCTCTATCATTTATAAATCAGATCGCAGTCGCTGAATGTACCCACATTCCTAATGGAAGGTAACCTGATGAAAAAACTATGTAGAGCTGCAAAGACTGCAAGACTGCAAAGACTGCAAGACTGCTCCTGTCGGGGCATAAAAAAGGCGACTATGTTCTTCTTTAAAATACTTTGAGAGAAAATTTGGAAAGTAGCTGCCTCAGACCTCAGTCCGCCTTCCTCACCAAAAACTTTGGCATGTAAACATGTTCCCTCTTTTTTGTGCTCAAAGACAGAAGCAGCGAGTGACGCTGCAAGAGGGAGGAGACAATGCGAGTGAGAGAGCAAGAGTGAGGAGACAGTGATGATGGGAGAGAGAAAGTAGCTGTGAAACAGAAAGATAGATGGATGAAGACAATAACGTGGGAGTCAAAGTGGGATGAGATATTGCAGGTCAGTGAGTGACAGTGAAAGAGAAAGATAGATAGGTGGAGATAGAAGCATTGAGAGCAAAAGAGAGAGGAGAAGAGGAAATGAAAAATGTAGATGAGTGACGGTCTTGCATAGACTGAGGGGTCTGGACCCTCACGCACCGACGAACCTTAGCACGTAGTTATAGAGGAGAACACATTTTGGACCTACATAGGGGAAAAAGTAAGTTGAACCCACAGAATTTTGAGCTGCTGAGGTATTGCAGAGACAGTGATAATGGGAAAGAAAATGAAAAGGAGACGTTGTAAGTGTGTGTGTGTGTATGTGTGTGTGTGTGTGTGTGTGTGTGTGTGTGTGTGTGCGTGTGTATGACACACACACACACACACACACACACACACATGGGACATGGAAATGGGATATAATGTAAATCAGTGGGAGAAAAAGTAGACAGAGGAAGATAGACATTGTAACCTCCCCGTGTGAAATTAAAAGACAATGCATAATGAAATTGTAACCTCCCAGCAAGAATATGAAAGTCAATGTTACGTGAAATGTTGTCTTCCACAAAACTGAATAATTAAAAATGAACCATGCGTAACCTCCTTGCAAAATTAAAGAATAATAATGGCCCAAATGTAAACTCCCCACAGTAATAAAACACAATGATAATAAAAATGTGCAAAAATATTAAGTCCCCACAAAATTAACGCTAAAATGAACCTGATAAATTTTATGAGGGCAGCTGCGCTGACCCTCGGCCCTGTGCAATAATTAAACCTGAACAAAAAAAAACCAAAATTCTTACATCAGTAAACTCCATCAATATCTGCTCTTGTTTTTCGGCACAGCTCCGTGCAATGCTGGCCCATGTTTAATTTTAATTCTTGGGGGGGGGGGGGGGGAATGCAGAGGAAGTATTGCTTGACTTGAAATGAATCTTTTCTTTAAAACAGTTACTTTATAAGAAAATTATTATTGGGGCAATTCTTGAACAAATTAATTACAGTTAACAGATGTTATTAGCTGAGCGCAATGCTGCTTCATTACCTTCGATAACAATATACCTCGTCCAGAACCGTGACCAGAGACCCATGTCGACGCCCGCCGACTCCTCACACACAACTACTCACGACTACTACTGTCGTCTCGCTACACGCAACTGAACTCTCGCGCGGTCAAGCGCAGACTAGCCACGATAAATAACTCTCTGGTCAGAGATTCTGTCATGCCTCGCCATCGCTGTCAATGAATACACTGAATACATACGTGTTTCAACATATGTAGATAGTGGCAACGAGAGGCATGTGCTAAGCATGAAGGCTTAACTACAAAGAGAGACGGGGTGAAAGCACTTAGAATCTTCTTTGTTAGAAGAGCGCGAGTATGTCCACAGGCCAAAATGTTTGGTGAGGAAGGCGGATTGAGGGTTGAGCCATTTTGGGTATTTTGGGTATCAACTGTCATTCCTTGGTCACGAAATTGAATGTTCGTACCTCATTGTGTGAATTCCATCTCCAGCGACTGAATGAAAGGCTAGTTTGTCTGAAACTGACATCCTGAGCCCGTGGCTGTGTACAAAATATAGGTTGACTCTTACGTAGAAGATAACAGCAACGAGCCCCTTTCTTCAATGCTATTTATTTCTTTAAACAACGCTATTTAAATAAATAAATAGCATTGTAAAAAGTGGCTGGTTGCTATTATCTTCAATGTAAGAGTCAACCTATAGAAATGCTAGTTGTTTGGTTACTAAATGCGTCTTGCTTCTTTTAGTTTGCTACTATTCTCCGTCACCTATAACTCTTTTTTGTTTCTTACAATATTTATTTACTTTATAGGATTTGAAATAATTCTGAATTTGTTTCTGGACCACAGTCGTTTGTCTACTTTTACGTTAAAAACAAACTGTTTGTGCACGACTTGCTCCACGTTTTTATCAGTCATTCATTCTACCTACGATTTCGAGCTGTCCTTGTACATGTGGTGCAGTTTAACTTTGTTTGGTTGTTATTTTACAGTCTACGAAGTTCGCTTCGAACGAACAACAAAATCCTAAACTCTCAGCGTCCCAATGCATAATACACAGTCTGAATAAAATCAATATTATTCGACAAAACAATGAAAAGATGCAGAAACCATACAAAGGATAGCCAAAACAAGTGGGTATACCACCCACAAGGTAGAAAAACTAAATAATACGATCAAGAATTAATTTCTGAAGCAGAAAACTACAAGAGCAAGAAATACAAATGTTACACGTACAATTTTGCACAGAGGATGTCAAAGAAAAAAAATACCGAAGAAATAAGGCTTAAACATGGGGTATAGAATAAGAAAACCATTCTAGTCATATCGTCATACGTAAGAGAAAATGTGAAGGGGAAGGGGTATATCAATTAGACGGTCAAGAGGGCAAGCTCTTGTATCTGGGGATGTTTGCAAAAAGAATGTACAAGAAGATGAAGTATAAAAATAACGATTTAGCGTTTGCTGAACATCTAGAAAACGTGATGATAAACCGACAAGCATGGGAAAAGATATGAAAATTACTAGATCGGTGACAACAGAAAACTGTAATCATTACAGGAGAAAAATCATATACGAAGGGCCGGTAAAATGACACGAAACCAACATAAGTACCAACTCAGTGTTCGCTGTAGTCAAAGAAACAATAACAAACCGAAAAATACAAAAATGGTTCAAATGGTTCTGAGCACTATGCGACTTAACTGCTGAGGTCATCAGTCGCCTAGAACTTAGAACTAATTAAACCTAACTAACCTAAGGACATCACACACATCCATGCCCGAGGCAGGATTCGAACCTGCGACCGTAGCGGTCACGCGGTTCCAGACTGAAGCGCCTTTAACCGCAGGGCCACACCGGCCGGCCCGAAAAATACAGCTCGCCCATAGGAAATCACAATTCCTACAACCACCCAAACACCTCCACCACACAAACTAAGTACACGTGTTTAAAGACATATTGGTGAAAACAGTTGTGAACTGTGGTCACAAATGCCAAGAAGAAACAACGTTGAGTACAGAGAAAAGAAAACAGTTATATTGCGGCACTTACATGAGAAGAAGCACAAGGTATTCTAACCACTAAAGTATAGAGTAAGTCCTGAGCCAAACAGCAATCGATGATAAAAATCTGGAAACAAATTTAGAATTGTTTTAACTTACATCTAATGTATAAACGCAATAAAAGGAGAAGAGTTTGATACAGGCAGCTGAAAATTCTTCTAGAGTAAAAGAAGTCAAACACGTGTAGCAGCCAAACAAGCTAGCATTTGTTTACTCGCAGAAGTGGCATTTTTACTCTAAGAAGGTACCTAAAATAAAATTACACGGACTCTGTCGTTGTGTCTTTCACACGTTTTTAGTTGCTTTCTGCTGCGTTATACATTTTGTTGCATAAATTAAGGACGAAGACAACTAACGAGTAACATAGCTCGATGAAATTTGGACAAACTGCTGCAGTATAGTACAGAAGGTTATTGAAAGATATACTCAATGAGAAGAACGAAAGCGACACTTTTATTCGAAGACAATACTTACACTCAACTCACGGTGGTTTATGATGGTGCTCTGGACATTAAAAGAGGCAAGACATGTTTCATACTGGGGTTTGTGATCAGTACCCAGTGCGATGTATGTTCTGCAATGTCCTCCCATGCTGGCCACAGGGTTGGTAACGAGTCCTTGAGGCAGGGCCTTCCATTCCACCACAAGTGTGGGTCACAACTGCTGCGTGGTTGTTGGTTCATGTGGACGTGCTGCAGTACGGCTCCCCAACAAATCCCGCACGTGCTCGATGGGGTTCAAGTCGGGGAAATGGCCATGGTGCCTATTTGTATCTTTCCGCCATTGTACCGATCGTTTCTGTACTCAAGAGCGCCGAACGGTCTAGTACTCGAATTAGAGTCCCTGCGTTATTCAGTATGCTTTTCGGTAGCGATACCACTCGGATCTAGAAAACCGAAGCGCTGTTGTCGGTTTGTGTCGTGCAAACCAATCAAAAGCAAGCGGCTGCAGATCCGCGCATGCGCACTGTAGCGCGCACAGCGCCACGAACACAAAGCGGTTAGCAGGCGACACAGGTGCGCTATTCTTCCAAGTACCGAAAATTGCGTTTGCGTTGCCATAACGCATGACTCCGCATTCCATTGAGCTGACGTGCCCGCTTTCATCGCCCTTGCCTCCTCATTAACAGTATCAGGTGCAGTATATCCATTTCCATGATTCTCAGCTGAAATGCATAAAATTTTTTACAGTTTCTCTGACCGCATGTTTGCATGCATGCATAATAACGATAGCGTATTTGACTGTGTTCTGCAGATTGTCTTAATTGCCGCATCATGTCGTCTTATTCTCATTCACAATGACATCAGGTTTTGGATTTTACGTTTCGGAAAATGAGTTAGGAATAGTGTGTAATACCACATTGTACTAATACATCTATAAAAAACACCCGAAAAATTGATTCTGAGAGTTTCAAAGAATAAGAAGATATACAGTCCGGAACCGCGGGACCGCTACTGTCGCAGGTTAGAATCCTGCCTCGGGCATGGATGTGTGTGATGTCCTTAGGTTAGTTAGGTTTAAGTAGTTCTAACTTCTAAGGGACTGATGACCTCAGAAGTTAAGTCCCGTAGTGATCAGAACCATTTGAACCATTAAGAAGATAAACAGAATGTGGTTATATCTCGGTCCTAGAGATCCAAATGATTAAGTAGCCCACTTCCCTATATGATACGTCAACGATTTGGGTCTTAAAAACAAAATTAAAAAAAACCGCATTTTCGAGAAATCCTGCAGTTCGTCGAAGTTTATAACATGCATCTCATGAATGAAAATGTTTCGTATATGGTGCTAGTCTAAAAATATTACAGCAGAGATCTTTCATCTCTGTCTTCTGTGGTTGAGGATTCGATCGAAGACAAATACTTGTCGCAAGCAAGATTATGAAGATGACTGCTGCTAGTTACATTCCTAGTAGTTTAAGTTGTGCTCTTAGATTCCTGTCTAACCGCATACTCGGAAATCGCTACATATTCGGTAAAAATGGTGAATTATATCTGACAAGAAAAAATATAAAGGTCACTATCAGTTGTTGCTCTAACAGCAATTTCATCTCCAACAATATTTCGTATTTTAAACACACAGAAATCACGAAATCATTACTGAGGAAGTGCGCTCCTACAAGTAAGTAATAACGAATATTGCAGAAAAATCTTAACTTACACGAATAACAATGTCTCAGAACGTGTTGGATGTACGCAGAGGAAAAAAAAAATTTTCGTTCACCCATGCGCGAAACTTTCGTATTACATGCCCGCGCGCTAATCACTTAGCCGCGCCAAACAACACATGCACGTTGGTCAATTCTTGTCATATTGAGTAGAGCAACGTAGGCTGACTTTGTTGTCAAACGGTGCTGCGTAAGTCATAAATGCGTGATAGTTTGGAAGGTTTCCAATATCAGGCTTCACATAATTGCTTTTCATTGTTACTCGAAAGTTGAAAACACGTTTAGATAGTTACTAAATAACCCATTTGTGGGAAAAAGTACACAAAGGTACTAGTAACGTCAGTTCACACTCATGTGACATATTAGCACAGCCAGTGTCTTGATATTTAATGATCTTTAAGCTCTTATTTGCATAAAAATAACACGTATTTTGAGAGAATATTGACCGAAAACGTAACAACATAACTTAACCATATTTCTAACAAAGGAAAATAGTCAATCATGAACTCACTTTCCAACCGGATGCGTCCTCTGGTGATTCATTAGTAACACAATCACTAAATCGAAAGCTAAAACCGCTAAATATGTTAAAAATAACTAATTATAGGTGTACATAAACCACAGCCCACCGATCGACAGGGCCAGACCGAAATCCAAAACCACTTGGTACAATTGTCATAAAGTCGGTGGGACGACCGTTCGGTAACAAGTCTCAGAAGCTTACTGAATAGGATATTTCGATAAAGAACCGAAAATGACGTCACTACCGTGACTAACCTACTACACCGATCGGTATGAACGATACAGAATAGGACCCCAGGCCACTCCAATCGCCGAATGTCCTCTCGTTCCAAGAGTTCTTCCAATTGTGCAGTTCGATGAGGTCGAGCTTTGGCATCCACAACAATGAATTCATGGTCGAATGTACCCCTGAAACGGACGCACTGGGAACGTGCTGTCATAGAATTCCTCTGCTGTGAAAATGAGACAGTGGAAACATCCAGAAAAGGTTGAAAAAGGTGTATGGAGATGCTGCTGTCGATCGCAGTACAGTTAGTCGGTGGGTAAGCAGGTTACGTGATGAAAGCGGGCATGGCAATATTGAAGATTGTCCTCGCAGCGGCAGGCTTCGTACTGCACACACTCCAGACAATGTGCAGAGAGTTAACGAATTGGTGACTGCTGACAGACACATCACAATCACAGTGAACGATTTGTCACGCTACGTTGGGATAGGGGAAGGAAGTGTTTGAAGAATACTGGAAGTGTTACGTTAAGAAAGGTTTGTGCCAGGTGGGTTCCCAGGATGTTGACAGTGACTCACAAAGAAACAAGAAAGACGGTATGCAGCGAACTTCTGGAATAGTACGAGAATGGTGGAGATGAATTTCTTGGAAGAATTGTGACAGGTGATAAAACATGGCTCATTTTTCACCAGAGACGAAGAGGCAATCAATGCAGTGGCATCATGCAAATTCACCCAAGAAAAAAAAATTCAAAACACACCTGCTGGTAAAGTTATCTCTACGGTGTTTTTCGATTCCGAAGGATTCTTGCTTGTGGACATCATGCCAATTGGAACCACCATAAATTCTGATGCGTATGTGACAACACTGAAGAAACTTCAAGCTCGACATCGGAAAAAGCAGGATGTTTTGCTGTTGCACGACAACGCACGGCCACATGTCAGTCAAAAAACCATGCAAGCGATCACAAAACTCGTATGGACAATACTGAAACACCCGCCTTACAGTCCTGACCTGGCTCCATGTAACTATCATCTCTTTGGGAAACTGAAAGACTCTCTTCGTGGAACAAGGTTTGAAGAAGATGACTCCCTTGTGCACGCTGCCAAACAGTGGCTCCAACAGGTTGGTCCAGAATTTTACCGTGCGGTTAGACAGGCGCTCGTTCCAAGATGGCGCAAGGCAGTTGAGAGGGATGCAAATTATGTGGAGAAATGAAAATATTGTTCCTAAAGGATGTATCTACACACTGTAAAACTTTGAAACATGTAGAATAAAAGATGGAAAAAAATAGTGTGCATTTCTTTTGGAGTGACCCCCGTATTTGTGGAGCATGATCGTGTTGATCTTCTAGGTGACAGGCGCGCGGAGTCAAAAGGTTGCGTGGGTGTACTGACGTCCAAATATTTGAACACTGTACAATCACCATTCGACATTGTTGTGATACTGTACTCCTTCGCCGTACGCATCTTTTCAGGGGATGATTCGGCCGTGACTGCATTGTTATACATGACAATGCGCGATCGAATCGAATAGCGCAAGTGAGGAGCCCTTGGAACTGGCCTCTCCGTTCCTCTGTCGCATTGAGCACGTACGAGATTTTTTGGGGAGCCGTACTGCAACACGTCTTCATGCAGCTGTTGGCAACCACGCTGGTCGTGGAATGTAAGGCCCTGCTTTTGTATCCCGCCTGGAAGGCGGCGCGTGGATCTGCTCCTGCATTTGGTGTAAACCGAATATAATATGTTATTTTGCCCAAAACAGACTGAAGTTCTTTCAAGTTCCTGGGTGCTGGCAAGCCTCTGATCGCACTGAGATGTGACGGCGAGGGGTGGATACCCTGTCCGTTAATCATCTAAATACTTGAAGCGTATCATCTTCATCTTTGCCTAGGTATGGTGTGTCGTCTTCCGGAGCCTTGGCTTTGCTCTGCCGCGATTGGTCCGTTTGGTTTTAAACTTCGGAGGGCGCTGCGTTCTATAGAGAGACCTGCTGACGACGAGAGTATCGAGTGCTGCTGCCGGAGTGAGACGGGGAGTTACGTTTCCGGTTGTGTGGCAGCGCAATGTTGCGGGAAAGGTGGTATAACTTCCTGTGAACGCACATGATTGCTACGAGCGTGTGTACTTGGGACGGCGGCAGTCGTTCTGGACGGGCTGTGTGATAAGGAAGCTCGGCGTGGCAACTGTTGACGCGGCGTGTCCACGTTGCTATGGCGGAACTGGGGCGATTGACGTAACTCGAGTTGGTGCTCGTTGCAACCTGTCACCGAATGCTCGTCTGCCTTCTGGACTAACGGTGACTTGATGTATCTCACTCAATTTCTGCCCGTGTCGTCGGGTGTGTTTTGGCTCTAAGGTCGTGTGCCATGGTGTTTCGCAATTTTAGTAGGCTCAGGCGTGCCTGAAATCCCGATTCAAGGATCTGCTGTTATATTGTCAAGTGTAACTATCACTAGAAAAGAGTGTTAACTCTCTGTGCCTTAATAACTGAACCTAAAATATTATCTGTGGTTGAAATTTTATTCTGACCCAAGTGCAATAACGATCTTGTATCTTACAATTTGTTGAGTGATATTATTATTTAGTACTGGCCGTCTCATTTACGAAGGCCAGTGGGCGTCATTAACAGTTCCTGCCTAGATAGGCGTTATATTTTGAACCATGTGTTTCAATGTTTAGTAATTTTTATTTTATGTGTTATAGAGAGTTGCTGTCATGCCCTATGTGGACGATTCGCCACGTTGGTGAACTTTCTAGTTGTTCTGCTGGACTGTGCCATATTGCTAAAGCAGGCAGTCCTAGCACAGCTGATTGTAAATTTTTCCTAGTGGTGAGAAGCACGGGCTGGTTTTAAGTGCTAACTCACTAACTTCAACCATTCTCAAATATTTATTACTATTGATATTCAGGCCCTTCAGGCGGAGTGGCGACGTCACTACCCCTTTTTGATTATTAATTTTATCTTGTTAGCTTGTTTCATTAAAAAAAACCTTTGGTATATGAATTTGTCTTTTGGTCTCTACTGCTCCTTTGGACGAAGTAAATTAACTGTTGGTTTTGCATTCTTGTAGCATTATCAAAACAGCATTTGTGGTTATATTTGATTGGCCCTTCTGGCCGAATGATTAAAGTAATTCCTTTCAGTAACTTATTGTATTAGTCAATAATTAATCAAAAGTATTGGGTCCTTCAGACCGTGATTATCTCCTTATGTTGAATCTTAAGGTTGTCATTCTGACATTACAGTCGTGAATGTTCAGGGGCCCTTCAGGCCTGGAGTTTAAAAAATTTATTGTGTTTTGTGATATATATCACTCACATCCATGCCTGAAGCAGGATTCGAACCTGCGACCGTAGCGGTCGCGCGGTTCCAGACTGAAGTGCCTAGAACCGCTCGGCCACACCAGCCGGTCTATCGTTCATCATTGGTGTAAATATGACTGTATGTAATTTCTTCAAAATAACTTGTAAATATTGGTTCGGTTATTGTAGGAGCACGTCATTTTTGAATAGTTGGTACAAAGATCTTATATATCACATTTATCACAGAATTCTAATGAAATAGTACTGAGAACCACGAGAGGCTAGTATAGACTGCTTTAAGGTTGCGTAATGTTTCGCATTACAGTCATATTTACTAATGAGCGTAGCGATAATTTTACATTCTATGATTCTGTAACGCTTCGCCGTAGAACTGGTAGAGAGTTGTCTAGGAATTTCCCATATCGCAGGTCTTTTTGCTCATTTAAAACTCTGTCTGACTGATCTTTTAGATGTATGTAGATTTCAATTTCTTCCATTACATCCATGACTTTTCCTTCCTGTAACTTATGTAATATCTGAAGTGATCCATTTGTATTAGGTATTTTGTGGTCAACGATAATTAAATATAACTTAGAACAAAACCATATGTAGGTTAGGTAGCAAATTTCTGTAAAATAATTATAATCTTCCTAGTGTTAAGTACGTTATATGCAAGAGCTTTGCAACAACTGCTCGAAAGTAACGTGCTCCTAAAATAGCGTGAACACCTCGATCTAATTTATGAGCGTAACATGATGTCATAGGAGCAACGACGTATATGACATAATCTGTTACTAAAAAATCATCCATAAAGTAAGTTAATATGCGCCTAGTATACCTACAGATATGACTTGTTCCTACATCAAAATTACAAGTGTCACTAATGTATCCAACGCATGAAACTTCCGTTTCAGATACTTGAAAATGGCCTAAGGCCGAAATTGTACAATCCCTACAGGAAATAAAGAGAAGAGCAGCTGAAGGCTTCAAGAAATCATTCAAAAGATTCATCGCAGCTGCGGACGCTGTCGCACTGAAAATTATTAAACACTGCTGATAGTTGAAGTGAAAGTTTAAGACTTTGCAGAGAATTTCTAAGTTCTGAACCGTGTGATAGGATCAAAGGCTCACACCAAAAACTCCAGATGTCAGACACCAAACGCTATGCGTCGATAGAGTATCAACCAAAACACCAATTTAGTTCGTACTATATACCGTCGTCCAGTAGAACAGCAAACTCACTGCCACATTCGATTCGAAAAAAAGTTCAGCTAGTGATTCCTGCGACCTGCACACATGGAAAAATTCACAACAAGGATATCGGATTGTGGTATAATTCGAACAGTTCACACGCCAGATATGGAGGTGTTACGTGGGATATAGGGTCAGTATGAAACAGGTATGCGAGGAACTGCAAATGTTGAAGACAAATACTGTGTTCCCCCGTGGTCAATTCTGCATGAAGACCTGCATTACTCGCATCAGTTAATCCAAGTTCAGGCTGCTATGCCACAAAATAATCACGCCAGATTATAGTTCTCCCGATGTATTCTGTGTTGGAGCTACGAATATATGCAATTAATAGCTTGCATTTCGCTTACGGGTGAAGTGTACACTGCCTTCCAAAAAAAGTGAAGCAACCAGAAAAAAAAATGATAGGACGTAAAGTTAACATTGTACACTTACGTACCATCGGCGATTGTTATCCATAATGGCCCAGAGTCAAAGTTGCCTGGACGGACATTTTAGAGTTTACAAGGTTGGACTCGTTTAATGTTGATGTATCACTATTCCATTCACTATCATACATCTACCCAGCAGGCAAATGCAGACACACTGGTATTGTTGGGTCCTAACCAAGAGCTTGATAAAAAAAGACACTGTTTGCTTGATTAACAACTGAAACAGATGGTGGAAGAGTTTCACATCATTTTCGGAGATGCTGAAGCAACCACGCATGAGATTCACTTTATATAGAGATGGGGCCCCTCCATGCCCGCACCAAACCAAAAGTTCTACTGTCACCTCCGTCAACATGTTAGTTATCTAACAGGTGGATCACAGGATGCTCGGCTGTGATGTTATCCGTGCGTCTTGGTAAGACTACGCATTAACACGGTCCATCAGGTGATAGATAGTGGACGAAACGCGAATCAGGGTAGCAATTTGAAGAGCAGAGGGAAAAAAGTGCCAAGGCTCGTGCCGTGGGAAAAAAACTTCTGCGACAGTGGGATGGGTAGTAAGAGCAGTAGTGGCTTACTAGCTGCGATAGTTCATGCAGGGTTGGGTTTGTTAGTATGGGTATCATGCATCATTACTGTGGCAGGCCGTGGCAATGTATCCGAGTTTGCTGCAGCCGCTGCATTCCTGGAACAATTAGGATCGTTATGTATTAGTGGGAGATCGACCAAAGATCATCTCACTGTGTGTGTGTGGGGGGGGGGGGGGGAAGGGAGTGGGGTGGGACTTCTCTGCATGTAGCGTACGGTACGGCTTCCCTGCGTGGTGCCAGTTATTCGGCAAGTGTGTTCCAACTGGATTTCCAGTAATGGTGGCTGATTAACAGGGGCTCACCTGTACCGTTGTGTTTGCGTGAACTTGGCCATAGATGTTAGGTCCTTACAAGTATGTCTTTTGGTCTTTTATGTTTCCATCTATGATTGTTGTCGTAGTTCCCCAGATTCAGAATAAACGGGTTCTGCGAATGTCTGGAGTTACTGTACAGTCTTGTGGTGAGTTTGTGGATTACCTCAGTGAGAGTCTCAAGTTGGTATGCCTGGTGAAGGTCCGCGATGCGTGTGTATCGTGGAGCATTGCTTATGATTTTGAGTACTTTGTTTTGTATGATCTGCAGACGGCGCAGGCGTGTGCGCGCAGCGTATCCCCAGACAGGGGCTGCGTACTTCATCAGGGGTCGAATAAATGTCATATACATGGACCTCGACACCCTTCTGTTCAGTGTGCTACGCCTGTTGAGTATAGGGTAGAGCTGTTTGAGCCTCGCCCTTGCTTTGGTCATGTGTTGTATGTGGTCCCCCCAGAGTAATTTCCAGTCCAGACAGATACCGAGGTATTTGACTTTCTCGCGGAAACGTATTGGGCGTGCATGTAGATTATTGGTCTGCAGTATCGGTGTTTGCGCAGTTGCTTCGGTCTTCTAGTGAACAGAACGGCTTCGCACTTGTCGACGTTTACTCTAACACGCCATTTCTCTAACCAAGGCTCAGCCACTCTGAGTGCGGTATGCAAGCGTGACGTAATGTTTGATGGTTTCCAATATTGCGCGAGGATGGCTGTGTCATCTGCGTACATTGCCATCATTGTGTTGTGTGTGATTGGGAGATCGTTTATGTAGAGGTTAAACAGTAGGGGCCCTAGGATGCTTCCCTGGGGTACACCCGCATGTATACCGTGTCGTGTTGATTGTTTTCCCTGCACGTCAGTTTTAATGGCTGTGAGCACTATGGGACTTAACATCTGAGGTCATCAGTCCCCTAGAACTTAGAACTACTTAAACCTAACTAACCTACAGACATCACACACATCCATGCCCGAGGCAGGATTCGAACCTGCGACCGTGGCGGTCGCGCGGTTCCAGACTGAAGCGCCTAGAACCGCTCGGCCACACCGGCCGGCCCTGCATGTCAGTATTGAAACTCCTGTCTGTGAGGTATGAGTTTATGAGACGCACCAGCCCGTCGGGGAACCCCGCGTCGCTGAGTTTGCAAATGAGGCCGTTGTGCCATAGACGGTCGAAAGTCTTTTCGATGTCCAGGAACACCGCCCCTGTTGCTTTGTTTGTGTTGAAGCCATGCGTTCAACGACCCGTAAGAGTTGTTGTGTTGTGGTGATTCCTGAAGCCGAATTGCTCTGGTTTCAGGATATCATTTGTTATGCAGTGCCTAGTGATGCGTTTGAGAATCACCTTCTCAACAATCTTGCTGAGCGAGCTCAGGACACTGATGGGTCGGTAATTTTGTGGGAGGCTGTGGTCTCTCTCCGGCTTCCTGAACATCAGGACCTTGGCGTCTTCCAAAAGGCGGGGAAGTGTTAGTGTTTTAGTATGGCATTTGTTATGTGTGTTAGGTATTCAGTGGCTTTATCCATGATCTCCTGGAGGACACGGTTTTGAATGCCATCATCACCAGGGGCTTTCCTAGCAGGAGAATGCATTCTTGTAAAATGGTTTCCCAGTTCGTACAAACGGGCCGGTTGCAAGCCCACTCTTCGGCAGCTTCCACAGAACTTCGTTGATTCATGTCACTATCTCATGCCTTTTACCTTTTCAGATGTGTCCTATTATTGGATCAATATGACTGCCAGTGTTGAGCGACAATTACGGAGGTTCTGTGCTCCCACATACTGTGCCTTCCGCTCCAGTTCCACACACGAAAGTCAGTCCCATGTATGTGTCAGAACCTCTGCCTCTGTTAGCTAATAAATTACTTACATAACTTGATAAGAGGTCAACGATTTTTATGGCTGAATATCACGTTCTTCTCTGTGGCACATCCAGCTAGAGACGTAGACTGTGTGTCATATCTCTGTCTAGGATTCTACATCTACATCTACATCTACATGGATACTCTGCAAATCACATTTAAGTGCCTGGCAGAGGGTTCATCGAACCACCTTCACATTTCTCTATTATTCCAATCACGTATAGAGCGCGGAAAGAATGAACACCTATATCTTTCCGTACGAGCTCTGATTTCCATTATTTTATCGTGGTGATCGTTCCGCCCTATGTAGGTCGGTGTCAACAAAATATTTTCGCATTCGGAGGAGAAAGTTGGAGACTGGAAAAACGCCTTTCTTTTAATGATTTACATCCCAAATCCTGTATCATTTCTGTGACACTCTCTGCCATATTTCACGAAAATACAAAACGTGCTGCCTTTCTTTGAACTTTTTCGATGTACTCCGTCAGTCCTACCTGGTAAGGATCCCACACCGTGCAACAGTATTCTAAAAGAGGACGGACAAGCGTAGTGTAGGCAGTCTCCTTAGTAGGTCTGTTACATTTTCTAAGTCTCCGGCCAATAAAACGCAGCCTTTGGTTAGCCTTCCCCACAACATTTTCTATGTGTTCTTTCCAATTTAAGTTGTTCGTTATTGTAATACCTAGGTATTTAGTTAAATTTACGGCTTTTAGATTAGACTGATTTATCGTGTAACAGAAGTTTAACGAGTTCCTTTTCGCACTCATGTGGATGACCTCACACTTTTCGTTATTTAAGGTCAACTGCCACTTTTCGCACCATTCAGATATTTTTTCTAAATCATTTTGCAGTTTGTTTTGATCTTCTGATGACTTTATCAGTCGATAAACGACAGCGTCATCTGCAAACAACCGAAGACGGCTGCTCAGACTGTCTCCCAAATCGTTTGTATAAATAAGTAACAGCAGAGGGCCTATAACACTACCTTGGGGAACGCCTGAAATTACTTCTGTTTTACTGGATGACTTCCCGTCAATTACTACGACCTGTGACCTCAGTCACATATTATTTATGTTTATGAATATTCCTGTTGTTTCTGAATCGACATTGGCTGTCGACACTAAACGTCAAAAGGGAGTAAATTTACTGTGCGGCCGTCGTCAGTACGCGAAGCTGTTGAAAGAGCTGGCTTACGAGGGCTACTAGTATAGACACCACGCATTATCCTTATTACACGCTTCTGTGCAACAGAGACGAGTTAGCCCAGAATATGAAGCGATAAGACATCAACGATGAGAGCAATGAAGTGTCAACTTGTTGATATATTCACCTCAAAAACTATTATCCATATGGAACAGGACTATATCTTCGACGTTTAAAATTATCTGTAACATATGACAGGAATGCAGAAATACAAGTTACTTAGGAACGAAATAAATACGAAGTACACGGAAGCTAAAGCGAAATGCCTGCAGGAAAAATGTGAAAAAATCGAAAAATAAATGATTGTCGGAAGGGCCGATTCATTGTATAGAAAAGTAGAAGCAACCTTCGGAGAAATTAGAAACAAGGACGGTAACATTAACAGTGCAGTGGGAAATTCTACTGCTAAATACGGACTAGAGAGATGATAGGTGGAAAGGGTACCTCGAAGGCGTCTGTGAGGCCGAAGAGTTCTCTGATCAAGAGATAAAGAAAACACAGGATTCGACGTGAAAGAAATAGGGTATCCAGCTTCAGAATCAGAATTTATATGAGCATTGCGCTACTTAAGATCAAATGAGGCAGAAGCGCTAGATAACATACCATAGAATTTCTAAAAATCATTGAGTGAAACGGCACCGAAGGCACTATTCACATTCGCGTGTAGACCGTACGAGACTGGCGCTGTCCCGTCTCACTTTCGGAAAAACATCATCCACCATTTCGAAGACAGCAAGAGCCGACAAGTGTGAAAATTACGGCACAATCAGCTTAACACTTCACGCATCTAAGTTGCTGACTAGATGATATGCAGAAGAATGGAAAAGAAAATTATCTGTTAGATGACGATCAGTTTGGCTTTTGGAAACGTAAAGTCACCACAGAGGCAGTTCTGACGTTGTCGTTGATAATGAAAGCAAGACTGAAGAAAAATCAAGACAACTTCATAGGGTCTGTCGACCTGGAATAAGCGTTTGACGACCTAAAATTGTGTAGGATGTACGAAATTCTGAGAAAAACAGTTGTAAGCTATAGAGGAAGACGGTTAATATACGAGTACAATATGTAAAAGAACCAAAAGGGAATAATAAGACTGGAAGAGCAAGAACGAAGTGCTCGGATTCAAAATGTTGTAAGAAAGGCATGTAGTCTTTCACCACTATTGCTCAATCTGTACATCGAAGAAGCAATGACGCAAATAAAACTAAGATTCATGAGTGGGCTTAAAATTCAGTGTGAAAGGATATCAATGATAAGAATCGCTGATGACACTGCTATCCCGAGTGGAACTGAAGAAGAATTACAGGATCTGTTGAATGGAATGAACATTCTAATTAATACGCAATATAGATTGAGAGTAAATCGAAGAAAGATGAAAGTAATGCGAAGTAGCAAAAACGAGAACAGCGAGAAACTTAACATGAGAATTGAGGATCAAGAAGTAGACTAAGCGAAGGAATTCTGCCACCTAGGCAGCAGTATAGCCCATGATGGCTGGAGCATGGAGGTCATAAAAAGCAGACTAGCATTGGCAGGAAGGGCATTCCTGGCCAGAAAAGTCTACTTGTATCAAACATAGGGCTTCATTTAAAGAAGAAATTTCAGATAATGTACGTTTGGTATGCAGCATTGTATGGTAGTGAAACACGGACTGTGGGAATACCGGAACAGAAGAGAATCGAAGTGTTCGAGGGGGGATAACTTCGTGGTACTAGAGGGAGCTGTAGATGGTAAAAACTGTAGAAGCGGACAGGAAGTGGAATACATCAGCAAATAACTGAGTACGTAGGCTACTATTGCTATCTCGCTATTCGCACCCCCATCAGATTTAGCGATAAGAGGGTCCAGTGTACAGACCGTCAAAAACTGAACGCAGATCAAGCATGGAAACAGGAAGAAGGTGCACTGGACTGTCAAAAATAAAAACAGTGAACGGTTGAAGAACAAGAAGGGCAATATAGAGCAGCGGGTAATAGGAATGGTGTCGTGGCTAAGTGGTTACGGTGCTGAACTGCGATACGGGCTAGTTTTTTTTTTCTCTCACTGTTCGCCTTATTCAGATCTGTGTCTCTATCGTGGTGTAACGTCCGTTTGCAATAGCGAATTGTAAGGAAGGGACCTTGAATGACAGCTGATTCTGCACAACTGCTCTATTAGCAGCCGAAAGGAAGTGGCTTTCGAATGGAAGCCGCAAACGTTTGATGACAACGCGACGAGTCAACAGAATCCTCCACCGAAAAACATGTCTGGTGTGACGTACACGGCATTAGTGACAGTACGTGTGTCATCCGATATGAATCTTTTATCGACGCACCTAATTTGTACGCCTGGTAACCTTGCCCGATATAGGTGTTGGTACGAATGTGAATGTGGTCACTCCCGAGGAAATGATGAAAACATAATAGTTTGTCACATAAGCTCCAACGAATAAACGCAACAGTTTCATAATCACATAGTCCCTCTGTGCTCTGTCAAAACATATGTTCTTAACGTTTTTGAAGTTGAGATCCATTTTGAAAGTGTTGACTCTTGAATTTATTTGTTGTAACATAGTTCACACCCGTTTATGTATTGTTTTCATTTCTGTGACACGTCTATGTGATATCTCGCCTGCTCTCACTATTCATCACATTTACTTGCGATGGTAACGTATTCTTACTACACTCCTGGAAATTGAAATAAGAACACCGTGAATTCATTGTCCCAGGAAGGGGAAACTTTATTGACACATTCCTGGGGTCAGATACATCACATGATCACACTGACAGAACCACAGGCACATAGACACAGGCAACAGAGCATGCACAATGTCGGCACTAGTACAGTGTATATCCACCTTTCGCAGCAATGCAGGCTGCTATTCTCCCATGGAGACGATCGTAGAGATGCTGGATGTAGTCCTGTGGAACGGCTTGCCATGCCATTTCCACCTGGCGCCTCAGTTGGACCAGCGTTCGTGCTGGACGTGCAGACCGCGTGAAACGACGCTTCATCCAGTCCCAAACATGCTCAATGGGGGACAGATCCGGAGATCTTGCTGGCCACGGTAGTTGACTTACACCTTCTAGAGCACGTTGGGTGGCACGGGATACATGCGGACGTGCATTGTATTGTCCTGTTGGAACAGCAAGTTCCCTTGCCGGTCTAGGAATGGTAGAACGATGGGTTCGATGACGGTTTGGATGTACCGTGCACTATTCAGTGTCCCCTCGACGATCACCAGTGGTGTACGGCCAGTGTAGGAGATCGCTCCCCACACCATGATGCCGGGTGTTGGCCCTGTGTGCCTCGGTCGTATGCAGTCCTGATTGTGGCGCTCACCTGCATGGCGCCAAACACGCATACGACCATCATTGGCACCAAGGCAGAAGCGACTCTCATCGCAGAAGACGACACGTCTCCATTCGTCCCTCCATTCACGCCTGTCGCGACACCACTGGAGGCGGGCTGCACGATGTTGGGGCGTGAGCGGAAGACGGCCTAACGGTGTGCGGGACCGTAGCCCAGCTTCATGGAGACGGTTGCGAATGGTCCTCGCCGATACCCCAGGAGCAACAGTGTCCCTAATTTGCTGGAAAGTGGTGGTGCGGTCCCCTACGGCACTGCGTAGGATCCTACGGTCTTGGCGTGCATCCGTGCGTCGCTGCGGTCGGGTCCCAGGTCGACGGGCACGTGCACCTTCCGCCGACCACTGGCGACAACATCGATGTACTGTGGAGACCTCACGCCCCACGTGTTGAGCAATTCGGCGGTACGTCCACCCGGCCTCCCGCATGCCCACTATACGCCCTCGCTCAAAGTCCGTCAACTGCACATACGGTTCACGTCCACGCTGTCGCGGCATGCTACCAGTGTTAAAGACTGCGATGGAGCTCCGTATGCCACGGCAAACTGGCTGACACTGACGGCGGCGGTGCACAAATGCTGCGCAGCTAGCGCCATTCGACGGCCAACACCGCGGTTCCTGGTGTGTCCGCTGTGCCGTGCGTGAGATCATTGCTTGTACAGCCCTCTCGCAGTGTCCGGAGCAAGTATGGTGGGTCTGACACACCGGTGTCAATGTGTTCTTTTTTCCATTTCCAGGAGTGTATATGACATATTCTATAACCAATGTGTAACATGACAACTGCCAAGGCTACGGAAAGGGAACTAAAATTTCAATGACCAGACGGACAGTTCATAATCTTGTGAGGAAAAAAAAAACGCACGAGGGAGTTTTGAACACAGCTCGGCGGCATGGCACTTGAACATTCTGTCCACTTCTCCACAACACCATTGCCGTTGTAGGAAATTGTTTATTGCACTCATGGTTCTTGGACCATTCACTGTTTCTACAAGGTGCGTTCCATAAGTAATGCGAACAAATTCATAAAAAAACATTTATTGAATATATTCGTACAAATAATCAAGAATTTTCAAAATAGCACCCTCTTGCATCGATACACTTCTGGAAGCGATGTTTCCATGCCTGGAACGCATATTGGAATGCCTTTTCCGGAATATCCTTTAGAGCTGATGTAACGTGCGCCTGGATGCTTTCAATCGTGTCCCAATGTTTTCCTTTCATGACTCCTTTTAACCGAGGAAACAAAAAAAAGGTCAACGGGAGCCAGGTCAGGACTGTAGGGAGGCTGGGGAACCAATGGGGTCTTGGTCCTGGCCAGGAAGTCGTTGACAATGAAGGCGCTGTGACTCGGCGCGTTGTCGTGGTGAACTTTCCACGTGTCTTTGATGTCGCTTCGGCAGCGCGAGACCATCCTTTTTTGAGCACTTCCAAGTAGAAAGCTGAGTTCAGTGTAGTCCAGGTAGGTACGAACTCGTGGTGGACAATGCCTCTGACGTCATAGAAGACAATAAGCATGGTTTTGACACTGTACTTGCTCATGCGTGCCTTCTTGGGATGGGGCGACCATTGGGTGTACCATTCTGAACTCTGCCTTTTTGTCTCAGGGTCATAGTCAAAAATCCACAACTCATCACCAGTGATAAATGAGTTCAAAAAGTGAGGACATCTCCAACATTTCTCGGCACCGAAGCACTCGCATGTGCTTGTGTTCGTCGGCCAACACTTTTGGGACGAGTTTGGCACACACCTTTCTCATGTTCAAATCTTCGGTTACAATGATTTGGACAAGCAATCAGTTTGAAAGGCATGCTGAAGTAATGGAAACGTTTCGGTGGCGGACTTCACAAGTTAAACGCAAAATTTGATAGCGTGCCGTTGCTCTACAGAATGATCCATTGTGCCGTGTTACATAAACTCAATACGGGGTTGACGGAAACGCACGTCCTGACTCTCCAGCAGCTCGCAGCCAAAAGAGACGAAAAGCATTTTGAAGCTGACAGCCCCCTCCACTTAGCCCAGTCGGTTACAACACGCTGTGGAGTACCGTTGCGTCAGAAAAAAACTGGTCGCATTACTTATGGAACGCACTCTGTGTTTTGCTTCTTTTTCCACAGTTCAGTACACCTTCTTCCTGTTCTCATGCTTGATCTGTGTGATCTGTGTTCAGTTTTTGAAGGGTTATCCACTGGGCCATCTTAGCACCAAATCTGACAGGGAGCGACGGAGAGTTTCCCTTGCGAGGTGAAAAGATTGTCACGGGAGAGAAATTCGTTGCGGGCCGCATCAAACCAGTCACAAGACTATTGACTCAAAAAACCAAAATACGAAAAAAAATTCCAGTTCTTAATCTTATCAGTACGAACACGTAAAATCGAAGAACTGAAAATAGTTTCGTTTACTGATTTACGCTTGTACATTCATGAACTACATTCGTAATCTCGTGTACTATTTTCAGCGGTGAGGTCAGGCCTCCAGAAGTACACAGTTACGTGTACGATGTTTTGTCTAACCTCAGGGACAGTCCATTTGCAGAGAACAGGTTGTTATAATGGGTACTGATAAACCGCTTCAGCTGT
Organism: Schistocerca cancellata; assembly: GCF_023864275.1. Lineage (NCBI taxonomy): Eukaryota > Metazoa > Arthropoda > Insecta > Orthoptera > Acrididae > Schistocerca > Schistocerca cancellata. The sequence goes on from NC_064628.1 coordinate 854,940,393, forward strand.
TTTTAGTGCTTTATTTTTAGACCACTACCGATTTCGTGGCACTAAGAGCCCCATCTTCAGGTGGACATCTGCATGGCAGTAAATCAAGAGGATATAAAAACCCTGAAACATCAACTGATTTGACAATTTTTTCTAAATGTATGCGTTCCACCTAAAGACCACCGATCGTTCGCTAGGTTCAGAGCATTATCAGCGCATTCGCGAGCAGTTTCTAGCGTAATTGTTTATTTTCATGCCGTCTGTAAGACACACCAAGTGGTCGCGTAGTCCTTATTAGCGATTGTGTATCGACCTGAGAAGTGGTAAGTGTGTTTTTCATGTTCTACTTTTCCGTCAGTAAGCTATTTACTTGACGCATTTTGTCCCTGTCACTTAGAATATTGCTTCATTTTGCTGAAACCACGCCTTGATATTTCAAGCTAGCCACGTATTCTGAGGTGATACCTGCTAGTATGGTGTAAGATCTCTTTTTGCCCTGCTGAGTGTTGCAACTAGACGAGGCATAGTATCAACAAATCGTTCGAAGACCCTTCCGGAATATTATGCCATGCTGAATGTACAGTTATCCATAACTGCGAAAGTGTTGCCGATGCAGAATGTTGTGCCGAACTGACCTCTGATTCATCATCATAAACTAAAGGCTATGCCTTGTCGATTTAGACACGTCCCTCTCTCCATTGTCATCCTCTTCAATTTTTCATACGATTTTATCCCCATATCTTCTTTGATGTTATACGTTGCTCTTGGCCTGCCTCTTGGTTTTTTCCCTAAAGCTTTTCCTTCAGATACATTCTTTAGGAACTGGTTGTGTCTCATTATGTGCCCTATCATTTTTAATTTTCTTCTTCCTATATAATTTAGCAGCGTTCTGTTCTCATTCACTTCTCTTAAGACCTGTTCATTACTTTTTACTGTCTACCCAGCTTGTTTTCGTCATTCTTCTCCATATCCACATTTCCATTGCTTCCAGTCTCTTTTTCTCGGCCTTTCCCAGAGTCCACGCTTCACATCCGTATGGTAAGACACTCCAGACAAAAGTTTTGGCAAACTTTTTCCTACTTTCTAGGCTTACATGATTGTCTGTTAGCAAATTCATTTGATTTTGGAAAGCTTGCTTTGCCAAGGCTATTCTTCTCTTTATATCTGTAATACATTTATTGTAGTCAGTGATTGTGCTCCCCAAATAACAGAAGTTCTCAACCTGTTCTAGAACATCATCTTCTAGTTTAATGTTAACTTTACCATTTTCTTTTGTCTTCCTTACTATCATAGTTTTTGTTTTCTTCTTATTTACTTTTAGATTAAATTCTCTTTGGATTTTGGCAAATTTTAGCAACATAAACTCCATTACCTTTACTACGTCAGCAAGTACTAGTATATTATCTGCAAAACGGATACAGCGTACTCGTTCCCCGTTAATTTTAATTCCTTTGGTTACTCTTTCCAATTTTTCTGGTTTTTTTCAATAAATGAGTTGAACAAATATGGTGGTAATGGGCATCCTTGCCTTACTCCCCTCATTGTTTTTGCTTTCTTCTTCACACCATTCACTTCTGTCTCTGCTTCCTGCCTTTTATACAGGTTCCAGATTAATCTTCTGTCCCTCCAATCAAGATTTATTTCCTTCATTGTTCGGAATAACAATTTCCAATTAACCATGTCAAATGCTTTTTGTAAATCTATAAAGGTCAAGTAGGTTTTCCTATTAACTCCAATTAGTCTTTCTAATACCATACTCAAAGCTAGTACTGCCTCTCTAGTTCCGGATCTGAAACCTCTCGATTATGCCCCATAAATGTTCGATGTGATTCATGTCGGGCGATCTGGATGGAGAAATCATTCGCCTGAATCCTTCAGAATGTTCTTCAAACCAATAGCATACAATTGTGGTCCAGTGACATGGCGCATTGTCATCTGTAAACATTGAAAGGTGGCTACACTGAGCCACAGCGCCAGAGATCGCGCCAGAGAGTATTGTTCCACCACCTCCACTGGCAGTGATTATTGAGACGTAGCGGCAAGCAGTTCTTGCCGAGAAGTTGTGGTGGACACTGCTTGTCGTGAAGTCGGAGTGGATATGTGGTAGTAGGGAGTGTTGTTCCATGTTTTATGCAGTTATTTGATGGGAGAGATAGCAGATGTTATTCTAATGGAGATATTGTAATGATCAGAGTGCATTTCGTCAATATATATGAAGGTAATAAAACGCTATGTTCTTTTATTATTTGTGTGTCTCAAATAATGCATCATTACAGGTTCAGTCAACAAAGCATCTGGCTTGTGTTCTTGTATTAGAGTGTAATTTTGGTTTTCTTGCACAATTATGAACCGTGCCAGATGTGCGTTGAGTCATACTACCACATACAGAACAGCTACACTTTTGCTTGTTGTGGCGTTGGTTTTATAGTTACTGGGGACTTATTTAATTAATTGTGTTAATGAAAATTTTCATTTCATTCTTTGTTGTTGTTCTATGCAGTCAGATTGCGTACTAATACTAGTCAGGGCCAGCCGTTTACGAGACTAGCGTAATCGGACTTACAGCTCCTAAAAAAATATTTGCATTTTATTTAATTAAGCCCCCATGCACGTGGCGACCGCTGCTTCGGATCGTCCCTTGGAATTCTTCTGATTGTAAAAATAGTAGACAGTAGTATTGTAGTAGTAATTTGTAGTTTAGTAATTGTAGTCTATTTTGCATGTGTAGATTTGGTAACTGGCATTCTTCTAATGGTATTTTTCAAAATTTAAATTTGTTGTCTTGTCTACGCGTTTGACGATTTAGTGCAATTATTTCAATTGTTCATTAATCGTGTTTGAGGGAAATATTTCGAGTGAATGGTATTGTTGGACATAAGGTGTCATTGTGTGCAATTTTCATATAGTGACGAGTTTTGTATATTTTGTAAATGATTACGCGATCTATGAAAAAGGCAAAAATGATGGATAGTGAGAATGACGAAATTGTTAACATGGCGAACTCGCCAACAGAGGAAAACAGTATCATGAATAATGAAGTGGAAAACAATTTAAGAAGTCGGGAAAATAGTCCGGAACCATTTCAAAATTTTTCTCAATCAGAAAATTCACAGAATGCGAGATTAACGACAGAAGATCCTGTAATAGTACCGAACACAGATGGCCTTACAGCTATGACGAAGGAGGCTGATTTTGTGGGAAATGTTAGTGGCGAAAAGAATTCTGAACCATTTAATATGGAGCAGTTGATGGGTGCAATATTAAATTTGAGATCTCGGTTAGACTCACAAATGGGAACAATGGAAACACGGTTAGACTCACTGGGATCACAGTTGGGATCTGAATTAAAAAGAGTGGGATCACAAATAGAAACAATTAAAACAGATATGGAAACAATGGAAACACGGTTAGACTCACGAATAGGGACATGTTTCAAAAACATGAAAGATGAATTAAAGAAAGAAATCAGAGAAGAAGTACAACCGATTTTGAATGCTCACAATAATAGATTAGTTGCAGTGGAGATTAGACAAAGGGAACGGGATAGAGAACAGGAAGAAAGAGATCGCGTGATAGTACAGAAATTTTCAGAGTTAAATTTACAACGTGCAAAAGATAAGGAAGAAATATTTGAGAGAATCGAGGAATCCGTACCAAATGACAGATTAAATAACCTAACACAACAGTATGAACAGTTAACTACTAAATGTGTTAATACTGAAACCCGAGTCGCGACACTTACGGAAGACGTAAATAAACAGAAAGAACAAATAGGTGATTTATCTGAAAGAGTTGAGGAGATTTCAGATAAACTGACAAGTCTTAGTTTAAATGAGGACAAAGATTCAGATGACACAGCACCATTGCCATTTGCAGAAACCGAAGAGTATCAGAACATAAATAAACATGTTGAAAATCAGGGAAAATTTAATGAACGTGTTAAAAGGGAAGTTGAGGCATTACGAAAGCAAGTCAAACAAATCGAAGGCGAAATTGTAGGAAAAGACAGCAAAAGAAATTTGGAATCACAAATAGCAGAGGGGTTTGAAGAAGATAAATTGTTTCATTTACGGGATGCAACAAGAGAGCGCGAGGCGCGCGAACTTGACAATAATCGACATTGGGACTGGGACAGACGCGGTAGGTCTTTGTCGCCACGAGGCGAAAACTTTGACTATAAACACTTTTTGACCGTTCGGAAATTTAAGATCTTCCGCAATTCTAAGAATGACATACATCCATGTGCATGGTTAGATCAATTTATGTACGCACTCCCACCAAACTGGCCACTAAGTCACAAACTGGAATTTATGTGTGGATATTTAGAAAACGAACCGGCGACGCGGATGCGCGCACTCATTAGAGATTGTAATAATCTGAATGATTTTTATCATGCATTTCTATCGGCATATTGGTCCGAAAACACGCAAGACAGAGTCAAACATAGTCTTATTATGCAGCGTAATTTCAAACAGTCTGAGTTCCGCACGCCAGCAGAATATTTTGAAGACATGATTCGAAAGAATCAGTTCCTTTCCAACCCTTATAGCCCGACTGAATTAATTCGCATTTGTTTAACTAAGCTGCCACAATCCATAAGACAAATTGCTTTAGCCGGAAGATGTAAGGACGACATTGAGACTTTTAAGACCTTGCTACAAGAACTCGAGTATGACAATGACGACGGGACTTCCTGTAATTTTTTCAGTAACAGTAATTACAATAGATTTTCAGAGAAAAGGGATAGTGATCGGAACGGACGTTATAGCGGTAATTTTGAGAATGACAGACGTAACAGACAGGACAATAGATACCAGCCTTATGACAATAACAGACGTTCGAACAGAAATTACACAGACAATTATAATAACGGTAATTCGTACCGGAATGATCAATCATATGGAAACAGTAATCGGTATCACTAAGACAGAAATTATTCATACAGTAATAGAAATTCTTACTACAGAAATAACCAGGGTAGTAGATACAACAATAATTTCAGAAGTGACAGTCGAAATTACACAAGAAGTAGTTATGCAGACAGACAGGAAAACAGAAATTTTAATAACAGACACAACCAAGAATTTGCATCTAACAGACAGGAAGGACCTAATTGGCATCCTCCACGTGACAGAACTCCAAAGAGACAAGTGGAAATCGTAGAAATGGATCCGCGAAATGACGCGAATAATCAAAGACGTGACGCAAACAATCGACAATGACTAGCAGCTTCGGCTTCTGGCAGCAATATAGACGGTTCAGAAAGTAATGACACTACGGCTTTACACTACGTACGCCTGGAAGACATGAGAGACATTTTGTTAGACGAAAAGGAAAATAATGTAGACGCATTTTTACATCCTGTTATTGAAGTATGTGTGGGTAAGAATAAGTTCACTGCAGTTTTAGATTCTGGGAGCCCATTGAATGTCATTAGTGAATCAGTTTTTCGTATATGTGAAAGGACTATTGCCTGTCCTGTGTTACCTATTTCTAAAACTACAATTCGAGGAGCGATTTCTGGAAAAGGTGTAGAAGTTAAACAACAGACCAACCTAAATTTCAATTGTCAAGAATACGAATTTTCTGCTAATTTTATTATTGTTCCATTACTCAGTACACAAATTATATTAGGTATGGAGTTTCTTAACGCACATAAGGCAATTTTGAACTTTAAAGAAGGAAGTGTGAATTTGACTGTTGCCGGAATGCCGAAATGTTTGAAATTTTTTGAGTGTTTAGCAAGATCTGAATCAGATACAAAATGTTTAAGGTTTCTTACTTCTGATGTTTTCGTTGAGCACTATGACGACAGTGTGTTTATTCATGACAATGATAATAGATACAGAGACGCGATGGATGATATAATTAATAGCGAAGAACTAATTAATGAAAAGGTTAAGAAAGCTGAAGTGCCAGATGACGTTGCAAGAGAAGAGCTGCACCAAATTTTGACTTCACATGCTACAGTGTTTAGTCATCACACAGGAACTATACAAGGCTTACAATATTTATTTAAAGTAAAAGAACACACACAATTTCGCGGGAAAACGTACGCTATTCCTTTGGCTTACAGAGACAAGGTTAAGAATGAACTTCAGTACATGTTAGATCAGGGCATTATTGAGCCTGCAGTCAGTCCTTATACTAGCCCATTACACGTTGTTCTTAAAAAGGATGGGTCAATTCGTTTGGTTCTGGATTCCAGACAGATAAATAATATCCTCATTCCTGAAACTGACCGTCCACAAAATTTAGATGAACTTCTTCAACATTTTCATGGAATTAAAGTTTTATCCACGATTGATATGCGCGCAAGTTTTTGGCAAATAGAACTCCACCCTGATTGTAGAAAATATACTGCCTTTTTAGCCTTTGGTAACTGTTACCAGTTTCGGAAATTACCGTTTGGACTTACTGTATCTTCAGCAGCATTCATTCGTAGCGTAAATGAAATTTTACCTGTTTATCTTCGTGACAATATTACTTCATATGTTGACGACATTCTTATTGCTAAACATTCTTGGAGTGAGCACAACAAAATTTTGGATTCATTATTACGTATTTTTGCAAGAGTTGGCATTACGGTGAACTCAGAAAAATCTGAATTTGGTCGTTCTCAGGTGAAATTTCTCGGTCACATTATTTCTACAGAAGGTATTCTTCCTGATCCAGAAAAACTAGACGCTATTCGTAATTATGCTGTTCCTACCACAAAACGTGATGTTCGTAGTTTCCTTGGTGTCTGTAATTTTCTTAGACGCTTTGTTAGATTGGACAATTTGGCCACACCTCGTTTATGTGAACTATCTGGAAAGAAATCTAATTGGTGTTGGGATGAGGAAGCTCAGTCAGAATTTGAACAACTCCGTGATGCTTTAGTTGCTGCTCCACTTCTTTCACACCCGGATTTATCTAAAGATTTTTGTTTGGCGACGGACTCATCATACAAAGGCCTAGGTGCACATTTATTTCAAGAGATAGAAGAAGACGGCGTTGTAGTACAGAAGACTATTGCATTTGGAAGTCGTGTTCTCTTTAAATCAGAAAAGAATTATTCGATTACGGAACTTGAAGCTTTGGCTGTTGTTTGGGCTTTCACAAAATTTCTCACATTTTTGTTTGGCAGACATACTAAGGTTTACACCGATCATCGAGCTCTGGAATTTCTCATGTCAACAAAATTAACTCACGGCAGATTGTCACGATGGGCGTTGTACCTACAGGAGTTTGATTTTAGTATTGTTTACATACAGGGTTCTTCAAATATTGTTGCTGATGCTTTATCACGTGCACCTATGGGTTTGAAACAAAGTGCTGAAGAGGACTGCATAGAAAACAATTATTGTTTGATGTATATTCAAGGTGTTGCGTTTGAGAACTTTATTTCGTCTTCGCTCCAGGACATCGCTAAGGAGCAAAATAAGGATCCAATCTGGAAGGCTGCTAGAAGAGAGAAATCAGCTAAGCGTGGAGGAGAAAGGAAAGCGTAGCGATTAGACAGCATTATTTAGTCCGCAATGACATTCTCTTTAAACGAAAATCGGTCTACAACTCTGTTTGGTTAGTTTGTATTCCTGATGAGTGGGTTAATAAGCTGATTTGGTATACGCATTTGAGTTATACACACTTTGGTCCCAGAAAATGTTTTCATAAATTATGGGAAAATTGCTACTTCAGTAATATGGAAAAACATATTCGATTTGTTCTTGCCAAATGCAAATTATGTCAAAAGGCTAAGCCGCCAACAATTTCTCACAGAGCACCGCTGTTTCCTATCATTCCAGCGAAATTAAAGGACATGGCTGCAGTTGATTTGTTCGATCCAGTGGTTCGATCTACTAATGGTTTTGCGTACATTTTCATAGCAGTGGAACTGACGTCAAAATATGTGTGTCTCACACCTTTACGCAAAGCAACAGCTCGTTCAGTATCTAATGCTTTCATCAAACATTTTCTTAAAGAAGTGGGTCATGTTGATAAGGTTATGTCAGATAATGGATCACAGTTCCGTTCTAAAATTTGGCTTCGTACTCTACAGCGTCATAAAATTAAACCAATTTTCATTTCACTTTTTCACCCCCAATCTAACGCTTCAGAGAGATGGATGAAGGAAATCAATAAATTGTGTCGTCTTTATTGTCATCAGAATCACAGAACGTGGGATCAGTATCTTCATATTTTTCAAAACATTCTGAATGAACTCCCTAATGATTCAACTTCTTTACCACCTATACTGATATTAAAAAACAAAGCACCGACAAATCGCATATCTGAAATCGTTCCTTTTCCGCCTATACGGAAACTGCGGCATTCTGAAATTGTCAACCTGGCTCTACGAAATATTACATCTGTGGCTGCTAGAAGAGAGAAATCAGCTAAGCGTCCTGGTCGTTTAAAAATCTTGTCAGTTGGTCAGAAAGTGTTAATTAAGTCTCATCGTTTGTCTCACAAAGGAAAAGGCTTCTGTCGCAAATTTTTTCTGCTTTATAACGGTCCATATAGAATTCGCAAAATTATTCATGATAACACTGTCGAAGTAGAAACTCTGAAATCACGACGCTCTAAGCACATCATATATCTAACGTTAAAATTTTTGTGGAATGACATACTTTCGAGAAACCAACAGTTTACGTAAACATGCAGAGAATACAAGGATACCGCGCTGTGTTTTGGTGGCGCGGCGGCACATACTCAAAGCAACAGTGAAGTCTGCGCGCCGCACAAGGCAGTCGTTGACCGCAAACAATTGCTTCCTACGTCACGCGCCTACAGCTGATCGAGCGCTCGGTGCAAATGCACTGACAGCCGTAAACAAATACACAGTCTAATTTCTCCGACTAAATTCAGTATAAAGCTATAGTGACTTGATGAATTCTGTTATTAACATTCAGTATTTTTCAGGATACGGTTCTATAAAATATTTAAGAACTTCAGGTAAATTCTGTGCATGTCCGACGTTAAGACGACTTGCTATCGAGAAAATTTCAGGAAGAATGTAATTTCCAAGAAGAAACTAATAAACTAAAAAAAGGTAACTGTTAATTGAGTTCATTTTCAGGTAACATATTTCCACTTAGGTACGTACTTTAGACGTAATTTGCTGCTCGCGATTACGTGATTCATACTTTGTGCTAAATTTCGTGTTCTATGAAATTACTTGTGAAGCGACGTGCTTGCGTACGTTAACTGATTTTGACAATGATTATTAATGAACTGGGTTGTAACTTGTGTATATTATGCGTCGCTTGACTGCACTGCTTTTTCACTGATGTCATATTTTTTTTATTATGTGCCTGCTGTGCTTATTTATTTAAATTATAATTGTCACCTGATTAATTGTGCTGACTGTGGTTATGTATGTAGGTTACACTTTGTCATTTATCTGCTTGCGCCTTCATGTTTACTTATTAAGATTACATATGAACATTTATTTGCTTATGCTGATATGATTCTAATGACCTGTTTATTACGTAAGATATATGTTTACTGCTATGCGTATGGATTGCATATTTATACACTTCTGTTTGTCGTCACAACTACTCTTTAATTTAGTATATAGAAATGCTGATATACTGTGTATAAACATAGAGTTTAGGTCACACTATTGTATTAATTACAGATTGTTCGCTTGGCAGAGCCTCGTTGTAAGAATTGTGCTGCATCCACTTGTTGACATTCTGTTCACTACTGGTATATTTACTCGCTGTTGCTTGTTTTGCTTACGCTCAGTGCTTTATATTTTAACATAAGAAAATGAACTGCTATAATTCGACGAACGACATTAGTACTAGAAACTTCACAGAAGTCACATGAGCTGAGGTTTTATGGAAGCTGTAGAAATTTATGCTAATAGGAAGGAAGCTAACGACATGACATACCAAAACTAGGTTTAGACCATTGACAGTTATTACACTGCATTTTTTGTGAGCAACTGAAATAGGAAGTGACACTTGACACAAGAAATACTCCACATGTTTGCTTCTGTTTGCCATAATTCTTGAAGTGGTGTCCACACTGTGAAAAATTAGGATCATTCTCACTCCGTAATCGTACTTAATTACTGAGAGTTATTCGAACTAAGTCTGTTAGAGGTCATGTATGCATTTCTTTGTTTATAATTCATAATGAGTAGAAGATTTTGGCTCAGATGGATTACACAGAGGTTGTGTGTTGACAGTGTGTCTTCGGATTGTATGGGATGATGAGGTTTGCATTAGGATTTTATCCGTACTTGTTCGAGGAGACTGACTAGAGGAAAGAGTTGTTATGGAAGTGAAATGATATTGGTGATAAGGTTTATATGTATCGACGTATTGAAGAGATATTATTGAGGTATTGAGATTGTGTGAAGTTGATGATTGTTGGAGTTTTGGTGGATAAGAGGTAAAGTGAGTGAGGTGCATAATTTTTTTTTTGTTGGTCTATATGGAACAAGGAGGATGAAGATAGCAGACTAGAACACTAAAGTGGAAGGAAGATTGTCTACACCCACTTTTTTAAATCACTAAGCAGTATGTACTTTTTTTTGGGAGAGAGGAAGTGTTTGCATATCTTGGCTCACTGACAGTTGTTCAGCAACCGTACATTTTGATCTGGCATGGCAAACATTGGTCTTGACATGATGACTATGACGTTGATTTAACTATTATTGACTGTTATACATTGCTGCCACTACCACTTGATACACATGATGAACATCAAATTTTGACAGAATTGCAATTACACAGTTAACACTATTCAATTACACAGTAGTACTTAATGTGGATGAAAGATGAGTGAGTGTGTTTTGTGTGTTTTCCTTTCCTAATCCTACCCACCTATCTCCTAAATATTATTTTATTTGTTTGTAGTGGCTTGCACTGACACCCATAAATATTATAGGTTTACTAATGTTTGTGTATTTGTAATAGTTAATATGACAATTATCTGACATCATTTGTGTATTTGTTATGATTTTTATGTTTAGTGTAAAAGCATTTGTATGTGTATTCAGACTATTGTTCATGCTTGAACTGTCTGAGTAGTGATGGTGAATATTATGAACTGTTACCTGCACTTTTCAACATGATGTGTGACACTTAGAAATGTTTAATTTCTGCTGATGAACAGTGTGATCAGTGATAGTGAATATTATGGACTGTTACTTGTACTTTTTCTACATGATTGGTGCCACTAGGACATGTTTAATTTCTGCTGATGAACAGTGTGATCAGTGATAGTGAATATTATGGACTGCTTTCTGCACCTGCTCAACACTACTGGGTGCCACTGATGGACTGCTTCTACTGAGATGATGTCACCTGATGGTGTCTGCACCTACTCAACATTGCTGGGTGCCACTGATGGACTGCTTCTACTGAAATGAAGTTACCTGTTGGAGTCTGCACCTGTTCCACAATGCTGGGTGCCACTGACGGAATGCTTCTACTGAAATGATGTCACCTGATGGTGTCTGCACCTACTCAACATTGCTGGGTGCCACTGATGGACTGCTTTTACTGAAATGATGTCACCTGTTCGAGTCTGCACCTGTTCCACAATGCTGGGTGCAACTGATGGAACTGTTTCTATTGAAATGATGTTACTTCTTGCTGTCTGCACCTACTCAACATTGCTGGGTGCCACTGATGGACTGCTTCTATTGAAATGATGTCACCTGATGCTGTCTGCACCTACTCCACAATGCTGGGTGCCACTGATGAACTGCTTCTACTGAAATGATGTCACCTGATGCTGTCAGCACCTACTCGACATTGCTGGGTGCCACTGATGGACTGCTTCTACTGAAATGATGTCACCTGATGGTGTCTGCACCTACTCGACATTGCTGGGTGCCACTGATGGACTGCTTCTACTGAGATGATGTCACTTGTTGCTGTAGCACCTATTCAACATTGCTGGGTGCTACTGCTGGAACTGTCAACTACTTGTTTCTTGAACTATGGAAAGGATTTATGTGAATATTTGTATAAACTGATTTTTTGTGTATTACTGTTTGTGAAAAGTTATGAGACTCTTACCTGTACATATTCGTCATTGCTGACGCTATTGATTGAACTGTTTAACCACATGATATTTGTGTAAACTATTATGTAAAGTCATATGTATGAAAAAATTTGTATTCCTTACTGTATTTTATATATTAGGCTATTGTAAGGTCAGTGAAAAGCCAAAATTTTATCTAGTTATATGATATTTACGTATTAATATTATCTTTTATTTTTGTCTGTATTTTTTTTTTGACGAATTTGCTGGTATTTTCACCACCAATGCTGGCAAAAATACCATCAAATTCTAGCCCGTGGAGGAAGGGCATATGAAAGGTGGCTACACTGAGCCACAGCGCCAGAGATCGCGCCAGAGAGTATTGTTCCGCCGCCTCCACTGGCAGTGATTATTGAGACGTAGCGGCAAGCAGTTCTTGCCGAGAAGTTGTGGTGGACACTGCTTGTCGTGAAGTCGGAGTGGATATGTGGTAGTAGGGAGTGTTGTTCCATGTTTTATGCAGTTATTTGATGGGAGAGATAGCAGATGTTATTCTAATGGAGATATTGTAATGATCAGAGTGCATTTCGTCAATATATATGAAGGTAATAAAACGCTATGTTCTTTTATTATTTGTGTGTCTCAAATAATGCATCATTACAGGTTCAGTCAACAAAGCATCTGGCTTGTGTTCTTGTATTAGAGTGTAATTTTGGTTTTCTTGCACAATTATGAACCGTGCCATATGTGCGTTGACTCATACTACCACATACAGAACAGCTACACTTGTGCTTGTTGTGGCGTTGGTTTTATAGTTGCTGGGGACTTAATTAATTAATTGTGTTAATGAAAATTTTCATTTCATTCTTTGTTGTTGTTCTATGCAGTCAGATTGCGTACTAATACTAGTCAGGGCCAGCCGTTTACGAGACTAGCGTAATCGGACTTACAGCTACTAAAAATATTTGCATTATATATAAATAATTAAGCCCCCATGCAACATTCCATCATCGTTTGGGAACATGAAGTCCATGAATGGTTCAAATGGCTCTGAGCACTATGGGACTTAACTGCTGTGCACATCAGTCCCCTAGAACGTAGAACTACTTAAACCTAACTAACCTAAGGACATCACACACATCCATGCCCGAGGCAGGATTCGAACCTGCGACCGTAGCGGTCGCGCGGTTCCAGACTGTAGCGCCTAGAATCGCTCGGCCACCCCGGCCGGCGTCCATGAATGACTGCAGATGGTTTCCTATTAGCCAAACGTAAATATTTCCAGGCAATTACCGGTCCAGTTGGACCAGAGGTCCCAGTCCGTTCCGTGCAAACACAGCCCACATTGTTAAGGAGACACCATCAGCTTGCTCACTGCTTTGTTGACAACTTCGCCCCATGGTTTCGTGGGGTCTGTGCCATAATCTAAACCTACCATCACCTCTTACCAACTGAAATACGGACTCACCTGACCGTGCCGCCGTTTTCCAGACGTCTAGGGTCCAACCGATATGGTTACGAGCCCAGGAGAGGCGCTACAGGTGACGTCGTGCTGTTTGCAAGCGCGATCGCGTCCGTCTCCTACTACCATAGCCCATTAACGTCAAATTTCGCCGCACTGTCGTAATTCGTCGTACGTCCCACATTTATTTCTGCCGTTATTTCAAGCAGTGATGCTTGCCTGTTAGCACTGACAACTGTACGCAAACACCGCTGTTCTCGGTCGTTAAGTGAAGGCCGTCGGCCACTGCGTTGTCCGTGGTGGGAGGTAATGCCTGAAATTTGGTATCCTCGGCACACTCTTGGCGCTGTGGATCGATTTCCGAAATGGATCGATTTCCGAAATGAAATGCCGCATGTGTTTATCTCGAACCACCACTCCGCGTTCAAAGTCTATTGATTCCCGTCGTGCGGCCATAATCACGTCGGAACCATTTTCATGTGAATCACCTCAGTACAAATGACAGCGCCGCCAATGCACTGCCCTTCTATACTCTGTGTACGTGATGTTATCGCCATCTGAATATGTGCATGTCGATAGCCCATGATTTGTCACCTCCGTATATAAGACCTTAATAGTTTTTCACATGTTTCCATATTACCAGTCGATCACAATGGCATAATCTGTTTAGGCCCCATCTACCGTACTGGATTTGAATCCATACATCCGGCAGTTTTATTCAATGACGGATCGGCTTTTAGCGGTGTTTTATTTTGATGGACAATGAATGTTGGGTATCAAGCTGTGAGCTTTTTAGCTCTAATGTTTTTGTTATATTATAAAATTTAAGATTTTATGAATAAAATGACATATATATCACTTACAAATTCAGATGGGAAGTATTTTATTTTATTTTTTTAAAATATAATCTACACTGGTTGAAAATGTTAAAATTTTTGGATGCATTACTTCAAGATCTAATAAATCGGTAATTTTTTATACAGAAGGCTGTCGATTGCTGTGTCTTAAAGGTCATGTCCAAAACAGGATGGGCACCAGGTTGACGAAGGTGAAACAAAGTTTGAGAGACAACAAACTTTATGATGGTAAAACCATAAGAGGCAGGTTGACAGACAAAATAATAGGTAACTACAGCAGTATTACACTACTGGCTATTAAAATTGCTACACCAAGAAGAAATGCATATGATAACTGGGTATTCATTGGACAAATATATTACACTAGAACTGACATGTGATTACATTTTCAAGTAATTTGGGTGCATAGATCCTGAGAAATCAGTACCCAAAACAACCACCTCTGGCCGTAAGAACGGCCTTCATACGCCTGGGCATTGAGTCAAACAGAGCTTGGATGGCGTGCACAGGTACAGCTGCCCATGCAGCTTCAACACGATACTACAGTTCATCAAGAGTAGTGACTGGCGTATTGTGACGAGGCAGTTGCTCGGCCACCATTGACCACACTTTTTCAATTGGTGAGAGACCTGGAGAATGTGCGGGCCAGGGCAGCAGTCGAACATTTTCTGTATCCACAAAGGCCCGTACAGGACCTGCAACATGCGGCCGAGCATTATCCTGCTGAAATGTACCGTTTCGCAGGGATCGAACGAAGGGTAGAGCCACGGGTCGTAACACATCTTAAATGTAACGTCCACTGTTCAAAGTGCTGTCAATGCGAACAAGAGGTGACCGAGACGTGTAACCAATGGCACCCCATACTATCACGCCGGGTGATACGCCAGTATCGCACGCTTCCAATATGCGTCCACCAGGATGTCGCGAAACACGGATGCGACCATCATGATGCTGTAAACAGAACCTGGATTCATCCAAAAAAATGACGTTTTGCCATTCGTGCACCCAGGTTCGTGGTTGAGTACACCATCGCTGACGCTCCTGTCTGTGATGCAACGTCAAGGGTAACCGCAGCCATGGTCTCCGAGCTGATAGTCCATGCTGCTGCAAAGGTCGTCGAACTGTTAGTGCAGATGGTTATTGTCTTGCAAACGTCCCCATCTGTTGACTCAGGGATCGAGGCGTGTCTGCACGATCCGTTACAGCCATGCGGATAAGATGCCTGTCATCTCGACTGCTAGTGATACGAGGCCGTTGGGATCCAGCACGGCGTTCCGTATTACCCTCCTGAACCCACCGATTCCATATTCTGCTAACAGTCATTGGATCTCGACCAACGCGAGCAGCAATGACGCGATACCATAAACCGCAATCGCGATAGGCTACAATCCGACCTTTATCAAAGTCGGAAACGTGATGGTACCCATGTCTCCTCCTTACACGAGGCATCACAACAACGTTTCACCAGGCAACGCCGGTCAACTGCTGTTTGTGTGTGAGAAATCGGTTGGAGCGTTTCCTCATGTCAGCACGTTGTAGGTGTCGCCACCGGCGCCAACCTTGTGTGAATGCTCTGAAACGCTAAGCATTTGCTTATCACAGCATCTTCTTCCTGCCTGTTAAATTTCGCGTCTGTAGCACGTCATCTTCGTGGTGTACCAATTTTAATGGCCAGTAGTGTATGTGATGGTCATTAGAAATAATACTGAAGATTTGTTGAAAATGAAGCAGGTAGCTTCTTCCACAGACTGTCAACTGATGAAAAACCAGTACACCACCTTTGCCCTCCTAGACCTGAATCATGGTGCAGTTACCGCGATACCCAGTACTGAAACAGTTCATACAGCCATAAACACTTCATCCCAGCAGCAGTCATGGATATCATAAAACCTATTTACAGAGACTTGGCAAATCCTGAATTACTGAAGTGTCTGCATGGTCAGACTCAAAATCCCAATGATCGTTCAATAATTTTATCTGGACTCGCTTACCAAAAGATGTTTTTGTTGGAATGAAGACACTAAAGTGGGGGGTCAGTGATGCTGTTATTGCTTTTAGTGATGGGAACATTGGTAGTGTGAAAGTGCTAGAGCATATGGGAATTAATCCTGGAGATAATTGCATCCAAGAACTTGAACGGATGGATAAGGTTCAAATTGATAAAGCAGAATATGCATTACAGTTGGCCACTAAGGAGCCCAGAAAGAAGAAGAAAAACTTGGAAAATGATCAAGAGGATGATGTACAGTATGGTACAGGATGCATATATTAAATAAGTTGCGGTCTTTTGAAACTTTAGAAGCTGTTCCTGAAAATTTACGTTTTCTGTTGCATTTTTTCCTAAATCTCAGAAACCACTTCGAGTATAGTATTCAAATTTTCAGGGAGTATTAACATATATATCCTGAGTCTACTGAACTAAAAGAAGAACATAAAGTTATGTATAACTAAAATTATTTAGTATAAGGTACAAAAAAAGTACACAAAAGTTAAGTCGTGTAATTAAAAAATTGTAAATCCGAAATCAGTGGCTGAAATGCAATTATTGTTGTTCAGCAGACTCAGAACGTACAGTTTAATGCCCTGTAAAAGTTTCATGTCAATGGGTACATGGTTCTTGAGATACATGGAAGCCAAGTCACTAAATTTAACATTGTCGGGATAGGGCGTTCCTACTCCTCTTAATTGTTTTTTAAAATAAAATCTTAAAATAATTTTAGGAAAATTATCTTATCAGTGAATGTCTAAGGCTTTTTATTCCTTCTTGATTTATTATTATGCAGACGTTCACCTGAAGATGTGACTCTTAGTTCCATCAAACCGTTAGTGATCTAAAAATAAAGGATTAGTTAGTGCTAAAGCTGTTTATTAATACCCAAACTGATTACTCATAGCTTGCTCTATATATACGCGTGTCTGTAGAACTGGTCATTAATTTTCAAGAAAATCTTATTTACTTTTTCATGTGTTGATGTTTCCCACTTAGGCTTGATTGGAATACGTAGTATCATGTGCTTCTTGCCTATATGACGGCCGGTTATTTATATACAACGAGAAAAAGACTCAGAAAGTTGGTTTCTCATTTCATTTGCGCGTTGTAACGCCACAGGAGCTACCCACTGCGTCGTTCTATTATTTTTTTTTTTTCAGCCGATAATTTTCTCATTTACGTCAAGTGGTTTCACAAACAACGTCTCCATGTTGCTGTCAGTTCTGTAAGTACATGACGCCGGAGCGAGGAATGAAAGTAGTTATTACTGTCAACGGGATTTACATGTCACTGCTGTTGTTGTGCGCTCTGCTTAATTCTGCAAGTTACGCAACGACCAGCAATAACACCGCTTGATATATGAGAACTCGTAGCGCGTGCGCTCTCTGCCACCTACCTGCCCTGCTCAACACGTTTATTAATCATGAATTAATTCTTATGCAGTAAGTAATTTATTGCTTTACTGACAACACCGTTGCTGACTGACAGACGCAAACCACTCCCTGTTGGGCTGCAAATGCACATTTAAATGCTTTCATCAATGACTGATACGTTTGAAAACACCATTAGAACCGAAATGTTGTATTACTAATAATAACGTGTTATTGTCGTGATCTTCAGTCCGAAGACAGGTTTGATGCAGCTCTCCACACAAATCTATCCTGCACAAAGCCTCTTCGTCTCCGAATAACTGCTGCAGCGTACATCCATTTCATACCGCATACAATGCTCTTCGTTGGTCTCCTCACAACTCGCTCCACTACCATTAACTTGATGCGTCAGAACGAGTCGTATCAACGCATTCTTTCTTTCACTCAAGTTGTGCCATAAATTTATTCTCTCCCCAATTCTACTCAGTACCTCCTCATTAGATACGCGATCTACGTATCAAATCTTCAGCATTCTAATGTAGTACTACATTTCAAAAGTTTCTATTTTCTAGTTCTCTGAAATGCTTATCGTCACCGTTTCACTTCCATAGGTGGTAACACTCCAGGCAAACACCTGCAGTAAAAAACTTCCAAATATTTACATTTATGTTCCACGTTAACAGACTCCTGCTTTTCAGGAGAGGTTTCCTACCTACAGTTAGTCTGAGTTTTACAGCCTCACTACTTCGGGTATGAGCAGTTAGTTTGCTGTCCAAACAGCAAAACACATCTGCTTCTTTTAATGTCTTTTCTTAACCTTATTTCCGCAGTATCGCCTGATTTCATTAGACGACATTCCATTATCTTTATTTTACTATTGTAGATGTTGATCTTGTTATATCTTTTGAAGACACTGTCCATACTGTTCAAAAACTCTTGCAAGTCCTTTGCTGTCTCTGAAAGAAGCACAATGTCATCGGAAAACCTCAACGTTTTAAATTCTTCTCCCTGATCTGTAATTCTGTTTCCAAACTTTACTTTTCTTTTCCTTTTCATTTCCAACCGTGGAAGGTATTTCACTGGTTTCTTTGTTATCATCTTTTCTCAAGTTCGTAGGATCATGTGACCCAAAGCTATTATGTTATTGGATGCGTCATTAGGTAATTTACAGAATGATTACAAAAGAAACTTCTGCTTGGAGTTCCTGCAGAGATGACTGTATCCCAAGAAAGCATAGCAGCTTACATTTGACTGCAGTTTTCAGCGCTGTTGGAAGCCTACTAAAGCCTGAACTTAAAGGTCCATCTGCTCCTCCTTCCCCCCCGCCCCCTTTCTCTCTCTCTCTCTGTCCATCTCGTCCTCCCATTTTTCTCTGTCCATGTTCTCCTCTTCCCTGTCCATCCCATTCTCACCCCTTTCTATGTCCATTTCTCCTGCGCCCTCTCTTTGTCTGTCTCCCCTGCTCTTTCTATTATCTGGTCCTCCTCTCCTCTGTCCCTTTCCTCCCAGCCCCATCCTCTTTCCATAACCTGGTCCTCTTCTCTCTGTCATCACATCCTCAACGCCCTACCTGTCTATCTCCTCCCACCATCTCTCTCTGTCCATATCCTCCTTCAATATCTCTCTGTTCATCTTAGATGTCACACAGTTTTGATCCCAACAGTCAACAATATGGGAGGTAGTCCTTGCTCCCACAGTACTTCTTTCCAGTAATAACTGGCATGTGTTCCAAGTTTGGTTGATAGCAATTCTGTGAATTAGGTGGAGATGTGGAACATATGTATGTACATGTATTTTTGTAATATACAGGGTGTCCCAGCTATCTTGTCCACCCAAAATATCTCTGGAACAATTACAGCTATTGGAAAACGACTTTCACCGGTATCAATGTAGGGCTGGGGCCTCTGAATGTACATATTTGGAAACATTCTAAAACGAAAGCATATGTGTTTTTTAACACAAACTTATGTTTTTTTAAATGGACCTCCTATATTTTTTCTTCAGCAATCCATAGAATGACAAAGCACATACACAATGGCGTTGATTGCATCGCAATATTCCCATTACATCCCGAGATATTGAGACGCGAAGTTGACGCTTGAAACACCCGACATGCGCTGCTAGCGCACGTCCTGAGGCTCAGGCGTGAACCCCATGCTGCCCGTAATCGCGATGTGATTGACAAGTAAGTGCCCCTCTTTATAAGTATGGAGGTGTGATTACACATGTCAAGTAAGTGCCCCTCTTTATAAGTATGGAGGTGTGATTACACATGTCAATCACATCGCGATTACGGGCAGCTTGGGGTTCACGCCTGAGCCTCAGGACGTGCGCTAGCAGCGCATGTCGGGTGTTTCAAGCGTCAACTTCGCGTCTCAATATCTCGGGATGTAATGGGAATATTGCGATGCAATCAACGCCATTGTGTATGTGCTTTGTCATGCTATGGATTGCTGAAGAAAAAATATAGGAGGTCCATTTAAAAAAAACATAAGTTTGTGTTAAAAAACACGTATGCTTTCGTTTTAGAATGTTTCCAATTATGTACATTCATGGGCCCCAGCCCTACATTGATACCGGTGAAAGTCGTTTTCCAATAGCTGTAATTGTTCCAGAGATATTTTGGGTGGACAAGATAGCTGGGACACCCTGTGTATTAGACTTTCACCTGTAGCTTTGCCCCTGTATATGTAATTCATATACATTGCACACATGTGTCTCACTTTCTGCTGTTTTATACCATATAACTGTAGAGAAGATGTTAAATTTATCAGTGGTATTCGGCTATGTGGCACAATCTGTTACCCCATAAAACATTCACACAGTATTGATTCCTCACATCCTATCTCTGTTTCATCTTCCCCATTCCATTTCACCTGCCTCCTCACAGACTCTCCTCCTTCCACCTCACACTGTCTCCATCTCTCTACTCATATCCTCTTTCCTTCCACCTGCCCTCCACATGCCTCCATATTCCACAAGCCTCTTACGCTACCACCTCCTCTCCATTCCCTCTGTCCATCGGCTCCTCCACACTCACTTTTTGCAACTCCACCTCCCCGCCTCTCTGTTCATCTCCTTCCCCTCTCTGCCATTTTCTCCTCCCTTCCTCGTCCCATCTCCTCCTTCCCTTTCTCTTTGTCCATTCGCTCCTCCCTATCTCCATCTGTTCCTCCCCCTCTCCCTGCTCAGGTGTGGCACTTAATTATATTTACAAAGTGTACAGTAGCGTAGGGTAAACTGACACGAACAATTTTGTGCATGAGAATTGCTTTCTGTAAAGTTGGAAAATAATCTCAACCTGGCCTACAGAAGCCACTTAAATTACAATACATGCCCGCTGCATTTGATTTCCAAAAATCCTCACTCCCTTAGGTACCGGCTTATTCGGCTATTTCGTAATGACAGTAATGAAAGGAAAAAGAGTTTATAAACGTTGTGCAGGTATCATTTATGTTTAGAATTCGATCCAGCTTAACCCTACACACACAGTAATGAAGGAAGGAACAGATTTAGGGAAATAATGGAAAACCTCAGCCTAGATGGCACGATAGGGATTTGAACCATCGTCCTCCCGAATGTGAGTCCAGTGTGCTAACCACTGCACCATGTCACTTGGTACAATCACAGGAGTTTCATAGTAAGAAGACCAGATGAAGAGAAGCGATTTAACTGATAATTGTATGCTGTTAAAATTAACAATATTTTGAGGCAAAATTTGCACAAACCTCAATTTTACATTTTGTAGTCGCATGTTCGATCACAGTTTTAGCCAAAGTCTAACCCAGTGCGCATGCACTGAAACTGAGGTACCTCCTGTATACCAGTTTCAATCTTTTTCCCAGCTTGATAGACCACAATAGTGGCTTGTATCAGTTTGTACTCCTCAATTTCACCTACATCACCGTGGTACTACTGTATGTAAACAGGAGCGTTTAAGGCGTCCCTCCTAAATGTCGTTAGCACATGTTGTCGTTTCAGCGACGTATGTTAACAGGGCCAGTAAGAAAAAAGAGTAACCAGTACTCCAGCAACGTCGTGGCTCGCGTTGACTGTAACCGCCATGCAGCGGCGCTGCTCAGTCGCTGCTGGAGTCCGCCGCTCTGTCGAATGGGAACCAAAAATTCCGCTTTGAAAATAACATTTCTGTAACGGGAAACAGTCCCACGTTTTCCTTCGACACTGGGCGCCGCATGAAAGACAGGATGGGCAATATTTGTTTCAGGTGTCTCCAGCTAACATCACATCAACGTTTCACCAGGCAACGCCGGTCGACTGCTGTTTGTCTATGAGACATCAGTTCGAAACTATCCTCATATCAGCACGTTGTAAGTGTCGCCACCGGCGCCAACCTTGTGTGAATGCTCTGAAAAGCTAATCATTTGCGTATTACAGCATCTTCTTCCTGTAGGTTAAATTTCGCGTCTGTACCACATCACCTTCGTGGTGTAGCAATTTTAATGCCCAGTAATGTACGTTTACCTGTGGCTGGATACCGTATAATGTATCTCCTACTTCACGTGTTTCTCACCGAATACGGTTGCACTGTGGTCCATCCGGACATAGAAATCGCAGTTATTGTGATCCTATTCGGACATATAACTTTGACTTGCAATTGATCGTGAAGCCATTAACAACGTACTATGTGGTCACAAGTATCCGGACACCCCCCAGAACAGACGTTTTTCATATTAGATGCATTTGCTGCCACCTAATGCCAGGTACTTCGTTTCAGCGACCTCAGTAGTCATTAAACATCGTGAGAGAGGAGAATGGGGCGCTCCGCGGAACTCACGGACTTCGACCGTGATCAGGTTATTGTCACTTGTGTCATTCGTCTGTACGCGAGATTTCCACTCTGCTAAATATCCCTGGGTCTACTGTTTCCGATGTGATAGTGAAGTGGAAACGTGAAGGGACAGGTATAGCACAAAAGCTTAGAGCCCGACCTCGTCTGTTGACTGTCAGACACCACCGACAGTTGAAGAGGAACCGGCCGGTGTGTACGAGATGTTCCAGGCGCTTCAGTCTGGAACTGCGCAACCGCTACGGTCGCAGATTCGAATCCTGCCTCGGGCATGGATGTGTGTGATGTTCTTAGGTTAGTTAGGTTTAAGTAGTTATAGTTCTAGGGGACTGATGACCTGAGATGTAAAGTCCCATAGTGCCAAGAGCCATTTAGTTGAAGACGCTCGAAATGTGTACTCGGCAGACATCTGTCCAGACCATCACACAGGAATTCCAGACTGCATCAGGATCCACTGCAAGTACTATGACAATTAGGTGGGAGGTGAGAAAACTTGGATTTTATGGTCGAGCGGCTGCTCATAAGCGACACATCACACCGGTAAATGCCAGGTGACGAATCACTTGGTGTAAGGAGCGTAAACATTGGACGATTGAACAGTGGAAAAACGTTGTGCGGAGTGACGAATCACGGTACACGACGTGGTGATCCGGTGGCAGGGTGTGGGTACGGCGAATGCCCGGTGAACGTCATCTGCCAGCGTGTGTAGTGCCAACAGTAAAATTCGGAGGCGGTGGTGTTATACTGTGGTCGTGTTTTTCATGGAGGGGGCTTGCACCCCTTGTTGTTTTGCATGGCAATATCACAGCACAGGCCTACAGTGATGTTTTAAGC
Organism: Schistocerca cancellata; assembly: GCF_023864275.1. NCBI lineage: Eukaryota > Metazoa > Arthropoda > Insecta > Orthoptera > Acrididae > Schistocerca > Schistocerca cancellata. Next base: position 854,963,680 of record NC_064628.1, read on the forward strand.
ACCTTCTTGCTTCCCACTATTGAAGATCAATTCGGTGATGGGCGATTGCATGTTTCTACACGATAGAGCACCTGTTAATAATGCACGGCCTGTGGCTGAGTGGTTTCATGACAATAACATCCATGTAATGGACTGGCCTGCACAAAGTCCCGACCTGAATCCTCTAGAATACCTTTGGGATGTTTTGGAACACGGACTTCTCGCCATTCCTCACCGACCGACATCGATACCTCTCATCAGTGCAGCACTCCGTGAACAATGGGCTTCAATTCCACAAGAAACGTTCCAGCATCCGATTGAACGTACGCCTGCGAGAGTGGAAGCTGTCATCAAGGCTCAGGGTGGGCCAACACCATGTTGTATTCCAGCGTTACCGATGGAGGGCGCGACGAACTTGTAAGTCATTTTCAGCCAGGTGTCCGGATATTTTTGATCACATAGTGTATTTGGAACTCTGTTCAAAGGAAGAAGTGCTCACTTCAATGAATAAGTATAGCCATCGTGGATTTATGAGAAGTTCTCTTTTATGCTTTACCAAATAAAGTGTTTCTTCACTTATATCTACCTGGGAGCTTGTTTTGCCGAATACGTCATTGTAAGATCATGTGTATTTTGGGTTAGGTACAATTGTGTCGTTTTCACATGGCATTTTGCTTTCGAACTTGCCGAGGAAAATGTTCCGGCTTTGTTCTCACTTTTAATCTCATTAGAAAATATGGTGATCGGGAACCGTTTCTTAGTTAACCATCCGAAAAGTCAGAGTGTTGGGAGGAGCTGTTATGCACTTTAATCCCATATAAGTATCTATACATGACGAGTAATCTTATGAAGAACGCTCACTCAAACATTACACTACATTAATCATATGCTAGTTCTTCGCGAATTTATTAACTTACACCTGTGAATACTTCAGACTGGCTTCATAAAAACGTGTACCATTCACTTTTATTACTAGCTGTTTATGGGCTACTATAGGTAAATATTCAGCATACGAACTTCACAGCACTTCAGGTGAGGCGACGTAAATGCAGTACTGCGTCAGCGCAGGCTTCATAGAAAATGATTGCTTCTACCACACAAGCCTCTAGTTTTTCAGGTTGTTAGGCACCGTCCGCCACAGATCAAAACACATTTGTCATGCATAAATTGAGCCTATAAGGCACAGTTTATTACACTTTGAGACAGAGTGGTGTGAGGTTTGCAGTCGATGTTATAATACAAATTTCGTCTGCGTTAGTTTCGAATAATCCAATCCACTCGCCCCCTCTCGCCCGCCCCACCCCCCACCCTTCTCCCACACACACACTTGGTTGCGATTGTGTAAAATTTCCCATCTCTCTTGATAACAGTAGTAATGTTGCGTTATTAGTGGATAATGTTCAGTGTTTGTGGGTATATTTCAGGACGATAAACAGGTTCCTGATCTTACATGAACTTTCAGGTTCCGTTTAAAGAAGAATGGCAGGCTCGCAATATTTCGTCACTGTTTTGGAATTCACATGAGGATTTCCTTATTGAAGCAAACATCACACCTGCTTGTTGTGAGAGAAACTTCTCTTATGACCGATATCGAAATTCCTCGAGACTGTTCCGTTTTTTATTGTACTTCTGTCGTCACGTCTGTGACATTACGGCAACCGTGCACTTAAACAATGTTTAATTGGAACCATAAGAAAAGCCAGCGTTGTTTACCACTATCTTCAAATGGCTCTGAGCACTATGGGACTCAACTGCTGAGGTCATTAGTCCCCTAGAACTTAGAACTAGTTAAACCTAACTAACCTAAGGACATCACAAACATCCGTGCCCGAGGCAGGATTCGAACCTGCGACCGTAGCGGTCTTGCGGTTCCAGACTGCAGCGCCTTTAACCGCACGGCCACTTCGGCCGGCTTACCACTATCTTCAAATGGGTCAAATGACTCTGAGCACTGTGGGACTTAACAGCTAAGGTCATCAGTCCCCTAGAACTTAGAACTACTTAAACCTTACTAACCTAAGCACATCACACACATCCATGCCCGAGGCAGGATTCGAACCTGCTACCGTAGTGGTCACGCGGTTCCGGACCTAAGTGCAATTTGTCTGCTACTGATGTGCGGATTAGCCGCGACAGAAGCTAAAAAACCTATTTGGGCATCATTATTTGTTGCAAGTCGTGGTTGACGTTTCACATGTGGCTGAACGCTTCTTGTTTCCTTAAATAACGTAACGGTCCGAACACTTGGATGATGTCGTCCAGGATACCGAGCAGCAAACATAGCACACGCCCGTTGGGCATTTTGATCACAATAGCCATACATCAACACGATATCAACCTTCTTTGCAATTGGTAAACGGTCCATTTTAGCACGGGTAACGTATCACGAAGCAAATACCGTCCGCACTGGCGGAATGTTACTTGATACCACGTGCTCATAAGTTTGTCACTATTACAGCGCCATCTGCCATAAAGCAAAAAAAGTGGTACAACTAAAACATTCATTCTTCTTTACGTACTACATGAATATGTACTCGTAATAAGAAATGGGGGTTCCAATTTTTAAAAAAACGCAGTTGATATCCGTTTGACCTATGCAGCGCCATCTAGCGGGCCAACCATAGCCCCTTCAAGCTAGATGAGTTTCGTTCTTTGTAGTTTTTTCGTTTGATGCTTATTTCGTGAGATATTTGGCCCGGTCACTATCAATGGATCATCCTGTATATACAAGGTACCTTGAAATGTAGACACTTCCGTGCGTTAGCTGCTTTTTCCCTGTGTCTAACGGTCTTCCCACAAGCACATCACATACCTTACAACCTGATGTTTGCGCCTACATGTCCATGTGTTCAGTAGAAGTGATTTGCTTCACAGCAGTGAAGATGAAAAAGTGCTCATAGCTCTTGAGGTACGCATTTTAGAGCCGTGTTTACTGTACACCTTTTTTTTTTGTTTTGGTGTAAGGAACCTGTTCCCAAGTTTTTAAAATGTCATTCTCAAACACCCTGAAGAGTCGTCAGGCGAATTTTCTCCGATGTTTCGGCAGCGATCTGAAATGTAGCTGGACACATTACCATCACGATTCCGACTTTGATAAAGGTCGGATTGTAGCCTATCGCGATTTCGGTTTAACGTATCGCGACATTGCTGCTCGCGTTGGTCGAGATCCAATGACTGTTAGCAGAATATGGAATCGGTGGGTTCATGAGGGTAATACGGAACCTCGTGTTGGATCGCAACGACCTCGTATCACTAGCAGTCGTGATGACAGGTATCTTATCCACATGGCTGTAACGGATCGTGCAGCCACGTCTCGATCCCTGAGTCAACAGATGGACACGTTTGCAAGACAACAACCATCTGCACGAACAATTTGACGACGTTTGCAGCAGCATGGACTATCACCTCGGAGACCATGGCTGCGGTTACCCTTGACGCTACATCACAGACAGGAGCGCCTGCGATAGTGTACTCAACGACGAACTTCGGTGCACGAATGGCAAAACGTCATTTTTTCGGATCAATCCAGGTTCTGTTTACAGCATCATGATGGTCGCTTCCGTGTTTGGCGACATCGCGGTGAATGCATATTGGAGGCGTGTATTCGCCATCGCCATACTGCCGTATCCCCCGGCACGATGGTATGGGGTGCCAGTGGTTACACGTCTCGGTCACCTCTTGTTCGCATTGATGGCACTTTCAACAGTGGGCGTTACATTTCAAATGTTTTACGACCCGTAGCTCTACCCTTCATTCGATCCCTGCGAAACCCTACATTTCAGCAGGATAATGCACGACCGCATGTTGCAGGTCCTGTGTGGACCTTTTTGGATACAGAAAATTTTCGCGTGCTGCCCTGGCCAGCACATTCTTTAGATCTCTCACCAATTGAAAACGTCTGGGCAATGGTGGCCGAGCAGCTGCCTCGTCACAATACGCCAGTCACTACTCTTGATGAACGGTGGTATCGTGTTGAAGCTGCATGGGCATCTGTACCTGTACACGCCATCCAAGCTCTGTTTGACTCAATGCCCAGGTGTATCAATGCCGTTCTTACGGCCAGAGGTGGTTGTTCTGGGTACTGATTTCTCAAGATCTATGCACCTAAATTGCGTGAAAATGTAATCACATGTCAGTTATAGTGTAATATATTTCTCCAATGAATACCCGTTGATCATCTGCATTTGTTCTTGGTGTAGCAATTTTAATGGCCAGTAGTGTATATATTACGAATTACTAAACAGAACGTGGCTACTGAGCATTGTGAGGCGAGCCGGCCACGTTCACACACCTCTTGTGTTAGTACCACAGCACTATCGTCAGGGGGCTATGACACTTCCATCACGCTGCACGCGGTCCGCAGTTCGACCCCACATCAGGGCAGCCTGCTGTGAGACACGAGCCACAGAACTGCTGCTGCTGTGGGGCCAGCCGAGCCATACTACGTCATCTCACCAGCCACAACGCTACAGCAGTGGGTCAGGGTCGCTACGTCACCCACTGCTGCAGCCAGGCAGCGCCAACACCGTATACACAGGCCTCACGGCGCAACTGTGACGTCATCGCCGCTAGGCTGTCGCTGCAAACCAGCATCAGCGCAAGAGCGTGTTCTTTCCTCGTGAAAGCATAACAACGACTTAGTTCTCGACTGTGTCATTTACAAGGAAACTGTGCCATTCATAATCTACAAAGAAATTGTATTGCTGCTGTATGCTATAGCGCAAAATACATGATACTCTGGTTACAATACACTGTGATTTCCATCTATTGTGTTTGGGATCAGACGCAAAATTTTACTACTTGCCAAGAATGTAGACAGGATGACGTAATTATACTTGAGATCGTAAGTTTAATTACTTCAACAAAAATGTAGTTCACTGGTGAGACGCTCTGCTAAACCCGCAGGACAGAACAGGTAGTTTAAGTTGTGGAAAGTGGCCAAAATTAGCGGCCGTCTGTTACACTCGAACACACAACCTTTTATTTGATCAAACATTACAAGAGCCAAGAAAATAAAAATAAACCAGCTTTAGTTTTGTAACTTACTTAGCGGCTGAATGCGCCGTACAAATCTCATGCCTTAAGGGCAAGACCACTTTAATTAAAAAACGGCTGAAAGCCAATAACTTAAAGCTCAACCAAAATCAAAAATTTATAAGCAAAGCCTTATCTTAAAACAGTTCCTTAATTAGGATGGAGGCCCAAAGAATCTGACACTTTAAGGGCAAACAACTTAAATTCAAAATCAGCCGAAGGCCCAACACTTAAGAACCAATAAATTTTAAAAAAGCCAAAGGTTTTACGTAAAACAGTTCTTAATTCGGTTGAATGTCCAAACCATCTAACACCTTAAGAGCAGAATTCAAAATCGGCTGAAGGCCCAAGAATCTGACACATTAAGAGCAAAACAACTTATATTCAAAATCGGCTGAAGGCCCAACACATAAGACTCAGTGACACTAATTTAAAAAATACCAAAGGCTTTACGTAAAATAGGTCTTAAATTAGGCTGAAGGCCCAAACCATCTGACGCCTTAAGGGCAAAACAACCTTAATCTAAAAATCGGCTAGAAGGCATACAAGTACAAACAACAAGAACAAACAAGAAAAGGCAGCACACCCAAGGGTGCTCAGAAGTTCCAAGGGTCGTCCTGGAATTCACACACTAGTGCTCGCTTAGGTGAGACAGGCAGTCGGCCCAACCATTGTTGATCCGCCGACAACCCAACCGACACACAGTCAATGGACCCACCGACAAGATAACCTCCGCTTCACCCGACCAGCACACGACAGTGAGTTCAATGGAACAACGTAGAAGGTATTGGCGCCCACAACCAATTATACATGGGGCTGTCAAACTATTTTCCGGCTGCTCCACGCCAACCGACCAACTCCCTGCACACAGCCCAGCTGTAAACTATAAGCGCCAGCCAAAGACAGTCCAAGGTGCGAATATCGATACACACTGTTGCTGCCACCTGCAGAAAGAGAGCATAACAGCATAATAGGGATAACCGTGCGAGACTAAACACGCAATAGCAACCAAGGTTTAATCCAACGCATAACATGAGCCAGCTACGGCTCGACTGGGACATAAGCGACTAACAAAAGATCGCATCGATATTGTTGCCCAAAATAGTTTAATTATAAGAACTCGTGTAACCAATTTTTAACCAACAAGGGAAAAAGAGGTATTTTATTAATCTTACACTTTTGTCTGTTTGTGTCATCAGAACTGTCAGATAGGTACCAGAATACTGCTATTAATGAAACGAAGTCTTTGTAAGTAAAATGTAGGTCTAGTTTTATGCACATTCAGTGTTAACAATGCAGTTACACATATCGAGAAGAGAAAAGTAGGAACGAGGAGAAAATGAGAAATGTAAATGCTTGCTAACATGCCACAAAATTCATTCCAAAATACTTTACAATTGCAGTTTTCTGTTTTTGCTGCTATTGACGTTATGGCTACAGTAATTTTTTTAACATAATTATTGAGAAACGTATTACACGCAATTTTACTACACACTGAAGAATTCTGTCGTCTGTGTAATCTACCTGACTACAAGAAAACCTCCCTTAGGAAGAAGTCTTCTCTTTTAATCGCGTCAACAGTTAACCTTGCAGCTAAATTTCTCTGGGAAAACTATATCATGAAGCGGCGTTCATGTTCTCCACATACCGAATTTTTAACAACCAAATACATGAAAATAACAGCATTAATAACCTTATTATTAGGACAATACAATCCACCTCTGCCCACCTTTCTTACAAGTTCATAGCCTTCATCGTTTTCTGTTACTGATAATGTTTTACCTAGTACTAAATATGTTTTACATATCTCACATCCCAGCTTCTTAAGAACAATTGTGGCGCAGTATCTGACAAGTTATGTGACAACAGGCAAGTATTCATGAACAAACTGAATTTTTTCCTCACTGAAATCCATTACACTGCCAAAGTTTGGTGGTGGTGGTAAGGTGACATCATCTACACAGTCAGTTTCAAAAGAATCTAAATCTATGCCAGTTTCTCCAAGGACAGATGAAATTTTCAAGGACGGCGGGATCTGCATTCTTAGCTTGGATTCAATTTCAAATATCTGTCTCAAAGAAACTAAATACTGAAATCCTGTCACTGTTCGATATTTTCCCAATCTTGCTTCTAGAGGATCTGCCTGAACCTTCCTGGCAAAAGATATTTAAAATTCAAGTCCTCAGTGCAATGTTTGGTTATTCGTAGAAGAGCGTGAGTGTTATGCAAAGTGGCCTAATGTGTGTTACTGGATAATCCAAATATATCATCTGGACAGTGTTTAAATACACTCCTGGAAATGGAAAAAAGAACACATTGACACCGGTGTGTCAGACCCACCATACTTGCTCCGGACACTGCGAGAGGGCTGTACAAGCAATGATCACACGCACGGCACAGTGGACACACCAGGAACCGCGGTGTTGGCCGTCGAATGGCGCTAGCTGCGCAGCATTTGTGCACCGCCGCCGTCAGTGTCAGCCAGTTTGCCGTGGCATACGGAGCTCCATCGCAGTCTTTAACACTGGTAGCATTCCGCGACAGCGTGGACGTGAACCGTATGTGCAGTTGACGGACTTTGAGCGAGGGCGTATAGTGGGCATGCGGGAGGCCGGGTGGACGTACCGCCGAATTGCTCAACACGTGGGGCGTGAGGTCTCCACAGTACATCGATGTTGTCGCCAGTGGTAGGCGGAAGGTGCACGTGCCCGTCGACCTGGGACCGGACCGCAGCGACGCACGGATGCACGCCAAGACCGTAGGATCCTACGCAGTGCCGTAGGGGACCGCACCGCCACTTCCCAGCAAATTATGGACACTGTTGCTCCTGGGGTATCGGCGAGGACCATTCGCAACCGTCTCCATGAAGCTGGGCTACGGTCCCGCACACCGTTAGGCCGTCTTCCGCTCACGCCCCAACATCGTGCAGCCCGGCTCCAGTGGTGTCGCGACAGGCGTGAATGGAGGGACGAATGGAGACGTGTCGTCTTCAGCGATGAGAGTCGCTTCTGCCTTGGTGCCAATGATGGTCGTATGCGTGTTTGGCGCCGTGCAGGTGAGCGCCACAATCAGGACTGCATACGACCGAGGCACACAGGGCCAACACCCGGCATCATGGTGTGGGGAGCGATCTCCTACACTGGCCGTACACCACTGGTGATCGTCGAGGGGACACTGAATAGTGCACGGTACATCCAAACCGTCATCGAACCCATCGTTCTACCATTCCTAGACCGGCAAGGGAACTTGCTGTTCCAAAGGACAATGCGCGTCCGCATGTATCCCGTGCCACCCAACGTGCTCTAGAAGGTGTAAGTCAACTCCCCTGGCCAGCAAGATCTCCGGATCTGTCCCCCATTGAGCATGTTTGGGACTGGATGAAGCGTCGTCTCACGCGGTCTGCACGTCCAGCACGAACGCTGGTCCAACTGAGGCGCCAGGTGGAAATGGCATGGCAAGCCGTTCCACAGGACTACATCCAGCATCTCTACGATCGTGTCCATGGGAGAATAGCAGCCTGCATTGCTGCGAAAGGTGGATATACACTGTACTAGTGCCGACATTGTGCATGCTCTGTTGCCTGTGTCTATGTGCCTGTGGTTCTGTCAGTGTGATCATGTGATGTATCTGACCCCAGGAATGTGTCAATAAAGTTTCCCCTTCCTGGGACAATGAATTCACGGTGTTCTTATTTCAATTTCCAGGAGTGTATATCCATCAATGACAAAAATCTTTCTAAATATCTGATATTTTAACACTTGTGCTAGAGAGTGATTTCTGCTGTGCATCCTTGAAACGGTTATCTCTACCAGGTAAGCTAACATTTAAAATATTCCACCATGTACAAATTAATTTAATGAACTTCACAGTGATCTGAAACGTTTTAAATGATGTTCCCCCAAGTTTAACAAACCTTGGACTGTAATATCACTGAAAATATTAAGCATAATTTTGACATTTTGTCGTTCGAGGTTGCTTGTATAAGGAGACTAAATTAAGTTTGTTGGCAAATTTCATTATCTGTTTACTCTGTATTTCACTTAGCATTTTAATTGCAAATAACTTGGCGATAAGCAATTGTGAACTTTCTGAAACTGTTTCAAACTGGGGATACTTTATTGGCTGATCAGGACCTTTTATTGATCCAATTGTTTCTGGCACATTTTAATATGTGAACAGAATCCAGAACATAAAAAAAGAGTTTGATTGACTTCACAAGGGTGTCTGTATATAACTGGGAGTTTAGGAAGGGAAACAAAGAAGGACACTACCCGCCTGTTAATTGAATTGGTTTCACTAACGATGCAGATTACCTTAAAACCATTGCATGTAGTCCAGAAACTATTTTCTGCGTTATAGTGGAGAGCTCTTCAGCATTTATGCTTCTCACTGGAAGAATGTGAACTACATCTTTACATGAAGAAAGCAAACTTTGTATCACAAAAAACATAGTACAAGTTGCCACATTTTTAGAATTGAAAACAGTACCCAAAATGTTACCTCCTGTCAAGTCAAAGTCCAAGACTTCAAGTGAATTTCATCAACCATGAGGGAAACACCATGATCTGATTCACAAAGAAACTGTGAGTTCTGTTTTGTATACAACAGAAAATTGCCACATAGCTGTCAAGCTGCTGAGTTTGTTTGAAAATGTGAAGAAATCTTATGCAATGTATTAAGATGGGGTAGTACAATATAGTGTGTGCTTCTTGTAAACTTGTAAGCGCTGGTGATATTGGAAATATAATACTGCAGAATGTAATAAATCTGACAAGTATCTGTAATGGTTCTTTTGGATACCCATTAAATTCACATGCTAACATAAAAAATTAATTTTGCTACTTACAGTCTCATCAAAAAATTTTGCCATATTTTTTGAAATATCTGTTTATGGATAGCAAGTGATCTGTTACTGAAGTATCTGTGTTCTTTCTAGTGAAGTTTTCCAAGTTATCAATAACGTCAATTAAGTCATTTAAATTGATTATAGTTACTGGGAACTTCCTTGTACCAAGTTTTTGATTACACTTTTAGCAACATATACTGTGACTGCATACTCCAGAACAGAACACGAAAGTGTAGGAATATTCGTTGTTTCTATTAGAACAAAACTAATGGCTCTAAGTGACCTTATAATATGTCAATGTTTGGGCAACTTGATCTCCTCCAAGCACTTAAGAAAACACTGGCTGTTTTCCAGACGCTCCCATCTCTCATTTCCACTTTTCCTCGAACAAGAAGCTAAAGGAAGGTAACTCAGAGTTAGGTAGAATCGATGGTATGGGTCCTGGTTTAATGCAAGATTTCAGAAGAGGCACAAAATATTTCTTCGCTGCGTAACGTCTCAGAATAAGGTCCTCACTGAAGTGAAGCTCGCAGACATTGAAATAACGAGAAAGCTTTTATCAGCTACATACGATAAAGCTCAAGGGAAATGATGCCACCAAGTACTAACGCAAGCATGGGGTTAGGGTCGGTTACTTTGAGAAGAAATCGATTAATATTCACTCAGTATTTTAAGTTATAAAGCTTAAGATATTCCTGCATAGCTAAATCACAGTCTGCCAGTGATTCAATAATGTATACAGTGCGCTTGCTCTGATAGGGAAAGGCATCAAGTCAAACGAAATCACATTGTTACTGAACAACTAAACATCATGCTAACTTAAACACATGATTCTTACTGAACGACTAGACATCATGCTGCCTTAACACATGATAAGTAGCTCATGCTCACTATATTAAAGCAGACACACCCTGAGATAATCTAACTGAATTGTACAGACTCTGAGCTTACCTTCAAATTCTGTGTAACCTGGAAGTTTTCACAATGTATTGCAGTTATCCATTTCTGCTGAAGTACTATGCTTTTAAGAAAAGAAAACACCACTACTCGTGGCCCATTTTCGTAATTTCCTCCGCAACGTGGCTCATGTGTGATGGTGTTGCTGTGAACATTCAGACCCTGAAAAATCTTGTGTGCTCACTAAATCTGGAAAATTTTGCCCCTTACTTCAAGCATCCTGCCAATGACAGTAATGTCGACGCAATCGTTGATACACGCCATATGTTCAAATTAGTTCATAATACTTTAGCAGAAAAGAAAATTATTAACTGTAAAGCTGGGAATGTGGAGTTGGACTTTATTTTGAAGCTACATTATCTGCAAGAGTGTGAATCTTTAAAATTTGCTAATTCACTTTCTGGTTTGCATGTGAATTTCTGTAATAAGAAAATGAATGTCTCTTTAGTGGCCCAGACAACTTCGTTCAAACATAAAGAATTGATGGTAGTTGGAGCTAGATACATGGGACATTCCATTTCGGAAATAGCTAGGGAATTCAGTATTCCAAGATCCATAGTTTCAAAAGCGTGCAGAGAAAACCAAATTTCGGGCATTACGTCTCATCACAGACAACGATGTGGACGACGGCTTTCACTTAACGCCCGAAGCAGCGGCGTTTGCGTAGAGCTGTCGGTGTTGACAGACAAGTAACACTGCATGAAATAACTGCAGAAATTAATGTGGGACGTACGAGGAAGTAAAAGTTCGGGTAGTTTGTCGAAATTTGGCGTTAATGGGCTGTGGTAGTAGATGCCTAACGCCAGTGCCTTTGCTAACAGCACGACATCACCTGTAACACCTCTCCTGGGCTCGTGACCATATCGGTTGGACCCTAGACGACTGGAAAACCGTGGCCTGGTCAGTTGAGCCCTGATTTCAGTTGGTAAGAGCTGATGGTAGGGTTCGAGTGTGGCGCAGACCCCACAAAGGCATGGACCCAGGTTGTCAACAAGACACTGCGCAAGCTGGTGATGGCTCAATAATGATGTGGGCTGTGTTTACATGAATGTACTGAGTCCTGTGGTGGAAATGGCTATGTTCGGCTACTTGGAGACCATATGCAGTCATTCATGGACCTCATACAAGGGTGGAATTTTTATGGGTGACAATGTGCCATGCCACCAGGCCACAACTGTTTGCGAGTTGTTTGAAGAACATTCTGCAGAATTCGAGCGAATGATTTGGCTGCCCAGATCACCTGACATGAATCCCATCGAAAATTTATGTCAGATGATCTAGAGGTCAGTTCGTGCACAAAATCCTGCAATGGCAAAACTTCTGCAACTGTGGGGGGCTATAGAGGCAGCACTGTTCAATATTTCTACATTTGACTTCCAGTTACATGTTGAGTCCATGCTACGACGAGTTGCTGCACTTCACTGGGCAAAAGGAGATCCTACACGATATGAGGAGGCATCACTTGACTTTTGTCACCTCAATTTACTTGTCGTGTCACAATTTTTATTCACTCCACGTCTTAACTCCAAGGCAGTTTCTTTACAGCCAATGGTTGGTGACACAGACGCAACAGATGATGTGCTGCACAATCTTACTGTTTTTTACGTTTCTACATAATAAGTAAATTGTCACAACCGACAGAAAGAATGTTTGCTGTCTGTCTCACAGATCGTTCGATACAGAACCAAAATTTGTAAAAGAAAACAAATAGAAAAAACGGTATTGTTTCTGCGAGAGCACCTTGTCAGTGGAAAATCTCTTGTTCCTACAGAAGCAGGGAGCAGGGAGAGGTTGTTTGTAAAGGGGGCGCCCGTGATGAACTGCGCAGCGCGGCCGTGACAAATGCTTCCAATCCTCGCTTGTCTGCCGCCCCTAATGGCGGGACACACAAAAGCGACGCGACGTGTGCCCTGCTCTCAGTCAATCCCTGAACCGAACCACCCGCTGCTAGAAGGCAACTTGTCGAATGCAAACTCACAACGGAGCAGAGGCAGAGCAATGGGGTGGGAGGAGCAGGGGAGGGGGGGAGGGAAGAGACGGGGGTGAGGGGTGGCTGGAGAAAGGAGCTGGTTTACAGCGGATAACTTGATCAGTAGCGGTAGCGTCCACTCTCCTAACGGTGCACTGACCCCCTATCAATGCACAATACATTTATTCCTTATCTTTCCACTGAAAAAGTGGAAAGATAAATATGGATTCCGTCCCAAAAGTTCCAAGAATATTTGTTTTAAACGGATTTATTTCCTTTTAAGGGACAAAACGTCGGCAATCTGCAAAGTACCAGGTGGTTATAACTGTAGTGCAGCTACTCACAGAGGTCCAATGTGGAGTTAAATTATCGCATGGCAGTGAAAATATCAGCGGAACTGGGTAGATATTCTGATGCATTAATGCAGAACCGATTTACGCTGGAAAGAAATTTAGTTGCAGTTTTGGTCACCAGGTGAAAATATAGCACTGTGCATGCATAGAAGACGTACATAAATGTGTCTAGAGGATTGTTTCCGTAAGAGCGTGCAAAAATGTAACAGGACATAAAGAATGCTCCACTGAACAATTTGAGATAGGGAACCTGGGGTCAGGGAAGCCAGCTTAAGGAGATATTGAAGTAAATTTGTCTACCACTTTGTCTAGCATTATTGTTTTCCAATTTTTTTACAACTATCTTGTGTAAAAGAGTACACATATTGTGCCGTTTATTTACATGTATATTCCTTATTTCCTGCAAGGAAACAAGGAGGGGGAAGCTGATTACTAGGAAGTCTTCATGTGGGCTTTCACTGCGGACAACGTTTATGCACCAAAACTACCACAGAACAGTAGAAGAGTTGATGAACCGAATCCGTACTGCGTTAACATCAGTGGCGATGAACATGCTTACTCGACTAAAGGAGGAATTCGAGTATTGATACGATCGTGGAGGGCGTACTGAGTATTTGCAGTCTAATCTTGAGAGATCCGTAAATACGTGTACCAAGTTTTGTAGCTGTATGTCTTCCAAAGTAGTAAATGTGGTGTCACCGCCAGACACCACACTTGCTAGGTGGTAGCCTTTAAATCGGCCGCGGTCCGCTAGTATACGTCGGACCCGCGTGTCGCCACTGTCAGTGATTGCAGACCGAGCGCCGCCACACGGCAGGTCTAGAGAGACGTCCTAGCACTCAGCCCCAGTTGTACAGCCGACTTTGCTAGCGCTCTCATTTGCCGAGACGATAGTTAGCACAGCCTTCAGCTACGTCATTTGCTACGACCTAGCAAGGCGCCATTCACATTTGTTATTTATCTATGGATGCCTGTACCGTCAGACCGATGTTCACCAATTATCAATTAAAGTTAAGTATTCCAGAAGCTATGTACTATTTTTGGCTACTACAATTCCTTGTCATTTTCCAGACCTCACGCCAGCATGCGTGAGCTTAAACGCGTGCCTTTCGGCTTCCTCCAAACTCCGTGAATTGGCTCCTGCCAATTCACAACAGTAAATATATGCGTTCGAAATATGTATATTATTTTTTAAACACACTGTATTTTAGGTAGTACTCTAATGTACTGCGGTGGTTAGGATGGCGTTAGAGACTTAGGTGCCCACTTGTGGCCTGATTTCGTTTATGGCGACCGTCCAGGCCTCGACGCAGTCTTACAAGAGAGTCACGCCAGACGGAATCAATACGAGGCCCCAGGGCCGCCGCCTGCAACAAGTGCAAGGCCACTCTGGCGGATTATCTCCCCCTCCCTCCTACTCCCTCCCCCCCTCCCCGCCCACCTCCTCCTCTGGCAGGAGGCTGGCTGCCAGAGTCACCCTCCAAACCAGGCTACCTCTCTGTTCCGCGCGTGAACCCAATGACACAGAAATGACTGTGCGCCTTCCCATGCGCCCTAATCTCTCTTACTTCACTCTCGTGATACCTTTGCGAGATATGCAATCTACATCTACATTTATACTCCGCAAGCCACCCAACGGTGTGTGGCGGAGGGCACTTTACGCGCCACTGTCATTACCTCCCTTTCCTGTTCCAGTCGCGTATGGTTCGCGGGAAGAACGACTGCCGGAATGGCTCTGTGCGCGCTCGAATCTCTCTAATTTTACATTCGTGATCTCCTCGGGAGGTATAAATAGGGGGAAGCAATATATTCGATACCTCATCCAGAAACGCACCCTCTCGGAATCTTGACAGCAAGCTACACAGCGATGCAGAGCGCCTCTCTTGCAGAGTCTTCCACTTGAGTTCGCTAAACATCTCCGTAACGCTATCACCCTGTGACGAAACGCGCCGCTCTTCTTTGGATCTTCTCTATCTCCTCTGTCAACCCGACCTGGTATGGATCCCACACTGAGGAACAATACTCGAGTATAGCTCGAACAAGTGTTTTGTATGCCACCTTCTTTGTTGATGGACTACGTTTTCTAAGGACTCTCCCAATGAATCTCAACCTGGCACCCGTCTTACCAACAATTAATTTTACATGATCATTCCACTTCAAATCGTTCCATACACATACTCCCAGATATTTTACAGAAGTAACTGCTACCAGTGTTTGTTCCGCTATCATATAATCATACAATAAAGGATCCTTCTTCCTATGTATTCGCAATACATTACATTTGTCTATGTTAAGGGTCATTTGCCACTGTCTGCACCAAGTGCCTATCCGCTGCAGATCTTCCTGCATTTCGCTGCAATATTCTGATGCTGCAACTTCTCTGTATACTACAGCATCATCCGCGAAAAGCCGCATGGAACTTCCGACACTTTCTACTAAGTCATATATATATATTTGTGAAAAGCAATTGTCGCATAACACTTCCCTGTGGCACGCCAGAAGTTACTTTAACGTCTGCAGACGTCTCTCCATTGAGAACAACATGCTGTGTTCTGTTTGCTAAAAACTCTTCAATCCAGCCACACAGCTGGTCTGATATTCCGTAGGCTTCCACTTTGTTTATCAGGCGACAGTGCGGAACTGTATCGAACGCCTTCCGGAAGTCAAGGAAGATGGCATCTACCTGGGAGCCTGTATCTAATATTTTCTCAGTCTCTTGAACAAATAAAGCGAGTTGGGTCTCACACGATCACTGTTTCCGGAATCCATGTTGATTCCTACAGAGTAGATTCTGGGTTTCCAGAAATGACATGATACACGAGCAAAAAACATGCTCTAAAATTCTGCAACAGATCGATGTCAAAGATATAGGCCTATAGTTTTGCGCATCTGCTCGACGACCCTTCTTGAAAACTGGAACTACCTGTGCTATTTTCAAATCATTTGGAACCTTCCGTTCCTCTAGAGACTTGCGGTGCATGGCTGTTAGAAGGGAGGAAAGTTCTTCCGCGTACTACGTGTAGAATCGAATTAGTATCCCGTCAGGTCCAGTGGATATTCCTCTGTTGAGTGATTTCAGTTGCTTTTCTATTCCTTGGACACTTATTTCGATGTCGATTATGGAAGAACAACTGTCGCACGGTCTCCTTCCAATGAATGTCCACTAAAATTATCCAACAGGATTTCGTGAGTAGATCTTAACTCCCGTGAATTGTTCAGTAATACTTTCGTGTCAGCTCTACCGACCAGTAACGATCCTAGAGTGATGAAATAATCTAATGAGATCCGCTCCAGTTGTAATAATGTTTTATTCAATCCACGGCGGGTTTCAGGGTGTCAAAATGCCATCTTCATGTGTATAAAACTGCAACATACAAAAAAGAGGAGGGAAGAAATATAATATATCATATCTGGAAAAACCAGAAGAGCAGACTAATGAAACGAAACGACTTAGGTATTGTATTTGGTCGTGCATAATATGTGGTCACGCCAGTCAGTGCAAGGGCTCCAAATAATTGGAACTAGAGAAAAGGTGAGGGCCTAATAATCAAATGGCCCTAAAAATGCAACGTCCGAGTCGATAGGACGCAGGAGAAAGAAACCAAAACCAAACACTGTATTCACCGTCGGACACCTGCAAGCTATGAATGCCAATCACGACTGAGAAAGGGAAATTCCAAGTGTAAATAAACGATCTAGATGACACTTGGCGGCTGTGTAGAGTCGGTAAAATAATACAATAAGTATTTCTTTATTTGTGTCCAATTTTACTTTCAAGTGGTAAAACTTGCCCTGAAGCTAGTTTGGCATACTAGGTTTAGAGCGAATATCTTCGAAATGATTATATATATAAAAAATGTTTTTCGTATAAAAGTTGGTGTGTAATTAATGTTCTTGAAAACTGTATCATCATATCTTTTAATATTTTGAAATTTTGCAAAATGCCTAATGAATATTAATTTTTAAAAATCAAAACTTTTGTTACAACATAAATATCAAGCCACAGACATCCATGTGAAATATAGCTGGTTTCTGAAATACCATTTTTGGAAAATAAGCTGTCCACAATTTGCTGTTATAGTATTTTCAACATATCTAATTAAAATATCTAAAAATTAGTTATTATTCTAATTATTTGTTTTACTTATATTCATTTATGTCTTAAGTTGTTATTTTACATTTTTTATTAATATTTTTTGTTTTTGTTTAACATTTCCCATACATGTATTCTTTTAATTGAAAATAGTAAGTAACACATGATTATGATACAAAAATATTACAATAACGATAATCTGTAAAGAAATGCTTAAAACATAACGTTGTGAAAAAATCGTTTTGAGGGTCGTACATGAGGCCAAGAAACTTGTTCATCTATTAATCCCAGAGCGCTCGACAGCACACGTACAACTGTGGGACATACACGGCATTCAATGTTGGAAGAACGGTGTGAGGAGATTTTCAGATGTAGTTATGTTCAATGATTATGACATCTATCTCCATTTAAGAAACAGTCCAATGAAGCTGTAGTCACTAGAAGATAATCAATTCTCTTCGCCAAGGCTTGTCAATTTACTGAAATACGCCTGGCACAAATCAGGGTACTTAGAGGATCACGCATGACAATTTAAAATCCTGCTGAATGTTATTTTACATTGTGTTCTACATTGTGTGTAGTATTTGTGAAGAAATTTCGTCCGTTTTATGTGCATGGTTACGTGTTAAGCTTTTATTTACGGATTATCATTACTGTAATGGTTATGTGTCATAATAATGAGTTACTTATTATTTTCAATTAACAACATACACATCTGTGAAATTGCAAGCAAAACACAAAACACATCACTAATGCAAAATGTAAAATAGCAGTTTAAAGCATAAAACAAATATAAGTAATATAAGTAATTAGCAAATAACTAACGTTTAGATATTTTAAGTAGGTATGTTGAAAATACTCTGACAGCAAACTGTGTGCATCTAATTTTCCAAAATTGGTATTTCGGAAACCAGATATTTTACACATGGATGTATGTGGCTTGAAAGCTTCTTTCATTTATTTTGTAACAAAAGTCCTCAATTTTCAAAATTTCAAACATTAAGTACACATCAACTTTTATATAAAAAAATACACACACACACACACACACACACACACACACACACACACACACATATATATATATATATATATATATATATATATATATATATATATATATATATTTTACCGTTTCGAAGTTATTCCTTCTAAATCTAACATGCCACATTACCTTTCAGGGTATATTTTACCTCTTAAAAGTAAAACTGGGCACACCTGGTAATTTTCATCAGGATAGTTTATTTACTCTTGAGAATGTTATCTTGTGAGTGGACGGTCACGCCGGAAATCTGGAGGCGTAAATTGACTAGCCCAAGTGCTTACAATACTTTATTTAAGGTGATAACGGAACATAAACGGACTTTGGTAGACCGTCAAGCTAGATAAATCTCAGACATGTAACAATATATAATGTTTCAGCCAATAACAGAATTCAGCATAGGCGAAATGAACGAACAAGTGATAAGAAAAAATAAAAAATAATGGTAACATTAACCATGCTAAGGAAATGTTCCTAATATATATGATATGTTGTGGGCTCAAGTGATGTAAATAGAATATATATAAAAACATCACAAATCTAAAATGTGAGTTTAGCAATGTAAGTAATGAAACAGCAAAACAAAATGATCAGGTTGAGCTCTATACTTTATACAAAACACTAATGATATGGAGATATGGTTAGAGGAGAAACAAGTAAACGAATGGGAGAAAAACAATCCTTAACCTCACAGACGTTTAAAATGTATGATGACTTAGACACCAAGGCAATGGTACAGAGGCAAAATGAGTGAACAAAGGATATGAATCAGTAAAAAACGGCAATAAAAATGGTAACATACGTAAACCATAACAAGTAATTCGTCATCATATATGTAAGATACAATGTAGGCTCAAACTTGAAGCTAACTTAATTAAAGAGAGTACGTTTCACTGAAAAACGTAAACAGTCTTATGCAGATTCCCTAATTAGAAACATGCTAATCATGCACTCGCCATAGAGTCAATTAAAGAAAGCCCTGCTTGGCTCAGCTACTCGGTCTTCGCAAGACTATCTACCATTAATATGGGCACATGAACAGTTGCAATTATCGGCTGACGTAATACGGTGCTATGCTACTAACGTGTAAATGATGCACCAGCAACCGACCTGGCCAAGGAAATTACAGGCCATGTAAAGAAGACAACGTAATCAACATTCCCTAAACAATTTCGCTAATGCAATGTTTGAATCGTGAGCACACTGTGGAATTAACCACAAACGAGAAAGTTGTTTCTTTTGAAAGGCACAATACAATTACTGTAATAAGAGAGAGCATATCAGGCAGTGGAAAAAGACACTTAGGCACACGTAAGTGATTAATAATGAAAATTCAGGCGATATTCACACCGAACATGCACAAATTAATGAACTTGAAAAAAAAAAAAAAGATTCTCATGCCAGTGACAAAGACCCGTGTGCAATATGTAGTTTATTTCTGTACACAGGTTGAATCACCTAACACTTGCGCCGCATGTATTTCGGACGTGGAAGGCACTATCGATACGCGGTTTTCGCAGAACTGAATCGCAGGCAACATACAGATTTTGAGACGCTGACGAAAGTGCAGTTATTTACAACAGTTACAAATTTGTAAATGGGACAATGCCTATTGATAGTAAAATACAAAAATAGTATAAATTACAATTCCAGCGGTGTTTGTTGCCGGAAGCTAGTGCAGTTAGTTTACGAGTTATCGTACTGTGAACACTGTGAACACCGAGAGCTGTTTGTTCCATCCCCATGCTAGGCGATGACGTTATGTTTGTTTACATTGTTTTGTGCGTACACCGCGACAGCGAGAGAGAGAGAGAGAGAGAGAGAGAGAGAGAGAGAACTGTGCCTGTTTAACCCACACGAGCTTAAAGTTAACCAGTTAACTGAAGGTACAAATGTCTTGAAACATTTTGGATGCCTGAACATTTAGAGCAAAACGCACATACAGTTTTAAAGCAAAGAACATAGCTTTGCGGGCCCAAGACTTACTGGCATCCAAAAAAGGTGCTCACCATTTATTTCTATGATGAATCTTGGCGAAATAAAGAATGCTAGTGGGACCAAGTCCACCAACCAAGCCAGGAGAAATGAGAATTGCGTCAACTAAGAAGACACAATCCACAGTCACAAAGGTAACAGGAAGCCGTGATTTTCAGTTAGCGTTGACATGGTGAGCAGACATCTTTCCGCGACGAGCGACCTGTTACCGTCCGAAACAGCCATCAAGGCAACATCCACAGAGACCCACGCGTGCGATTAAAATGACTTCAGGGAGCCGCATGGTTGCCCCCAGAGGGACGTCAGGAGTACCGTGGCTAAGAAACAAAGATCAAGAAAGAGCAACGAATGGCCATAACCGATATGAATGCACAAAAGGCTCAAGATTCGTACTGATGTTCGAGCAGAAAAGTTACGAAAACTGTTGCAAAAAAAATTATAATATGCTTTCAGAAGCAACAAACAGCATTAAAAATTACTAGGCACACATCAAGCTGAAGCTGAATGCTTTTCTTAAAGCACATAGCATTCCCTTTGTGCCAAAGGATAAAGTCAGGCACAAACTTGACTGCATAGAACAGAATGGTATTCTAGAAGCCATAAGCAATAGTCCATGGGCAATGCCAGTTGTGGTAGTACAGAAACAGAACACCACGGATCTGTGTAGACTTCAGACCAACAATCATAGCACAAAACCCATTCATTTTCACCTGGTTCTGAAAGCAGACTAACTAAATGTCTAAATGGGATGGTCGTGTTTACTTTGCAAAACTTGATCTCTTATTTAGAAGTCATTTTGAACGTTCAAACTCGGAGGTTCATGATTGTAAAGACTCCATTTTCTCCGTGCCACAGCAGATTACCATTTGGAATAGCTAGCGCTCCGAGTTTGTTCCAGCGATATTTAGAAACATTAATTCAGAAAGCATCAAAACCTCTGAAATCATTGTCTCAGGAAAACTCTGGAAGAACTGCTACAGAATTTGAATTTTTGCAAGCGGTAAATTTAAAATGTAACGAAAACAAATGCATATTCTTTCAGCATCAAGTACAATACTTACGAAATATATGGCACAGAGCCAAGGCAACAACCCACAGAAGCAATTAAAAACCTTCCACCTTCCAAAGACATCAAGCAATTCCATGTTCTACTAGGAGAAAAAGATTTACATCCCAATTGCAGCATCCACTAGTGAACAAGATTTGAACTGATAGCAGAGTTTGCATCAAAAACACTGACAGTGGCTCAGAGAAACTACAGTCAGATTGAGAAGGACGCTCATGTGATTGTTTTTGTGGCGAAAAAAAAAAGTTTGCATACCAGTGTGCCCGTGCGTTTCTAGGCGCTTCAGTCAGGAACCGCGCTGGTGCTACGGTCGCAGGTTCGAATCCTGCCTCGGGCATGGATGTGTGTGATGTCCTTAGGTTAGTTAGGCTTAAGTAGTTCTAAGTCTAGGGGACTGATGATCTCAGATGTTAAGTCCTATAGTGCTTAGAGCCATTTGAACTATTTTGAAAAAAGTATCATGAACATATTTATGACCGAAAATTCATTCTCCTCACGGTCAACAGGCCTTTTGTGGCTATCTTTGGGCTGAGTAACACTGTTCGTTCGCGAACGTCTCAACGATTGCAACATCGGGCGCTACTTTTGTCCAGTTAGCGCTATGAAATAATTTTCATGTCAACAGCTCAACACGTGAACGCAAACTTGCTTTCATGACTGCCAAAAGGGCAGGAGAAAAACTTTGATTCTTCAGCAGATGTATGTTTTTCTTTAGATTTATCAATCAAAATACTGTGGAAAATTTCCCATTTAACTCAACAATTTAAAGATTGTGCAAAGGATCCAGTTTTACCTAAGATTAAACAGTATGTTCTGCCGGACCGGGTTCTAAATAGAAAGGCGATAAGTCAACCTGAAATTAAGATATGGAGTATGAGACACGAATGCATAGCTTACGGATGTGTCGTTCTCGTACGTTCAGAATCAGGAAAGACACAGATGTTCATTACAGAGGTACTTAAATTTAAAGTAATTCAAATGCTACATGAGCACTACTGGAGAGTAAAACAAACCAAACTCATTGTCAGACAGCATTACTGCACTCATGTTCAACACCTTGAACGACTAGAGATAGGACGTTCATACTCAGAGGACATGTACATCAGCAGGTTCTGCAGAAATGATTAGAACTTCAGTCATCTCGGTTCAGCATATGTTCTATTGTCTCCCATTATTTAGAGACACAAAACGCGTGGGTGTTTCAGCTCGTTACTGAATGCAAATAAGTAGGAGGCCGAGTTGATAGGAGCTGAAGGAGTCCAGGTTGCAATAATATGCGGTACGGCACACTGTTAGAGAGAAGGATTATTATTCAAGAAACACATAGTACATTGAAATTACTTATCTTCAGTAGTTTGTAGGACTGTAGCTGCTGCTATGAACTAATACAACATATTCTCAGCGACTACGCCTGATGGGCCCTCCTCAGAGAATCAATGCAAACAGAACTGGCTGACGGCCGATTATGAAAGTGCGTCTGGCTAGGTTGAAATCTAGCTAACAAGTGGACGAGGCTCACTCCAGTTCCGTCGAGCTGCACAGCCCGCTAGAGTGCGCTGTGCTCGGCAGACGACGGGTTGCCAACCTTGTGTTGGCGCGGCGTTGTAGTAGTATCTGTGGCAATGGTACTACATGTCCTGTTGCCAGTAGGCATGGGCTCTGATAACTTGTTACATGTGTGATGCCATCGACGTGTGTCAGGTGTGAATGGCGTCCTGTGGTATGGCCATCCATTATTCATTTGGCTCCAAAGTTCATCCGTGGTGGTTGGCACTGAGTCACACCTCTCGTTCCACCATACCCCACATATTTTCGATTGGCGACAAGTCTGGTGATCTGGCTAGCCAGGGCAAAAGGCTTACATCCTGTGACACCAAGAGGGCAAGCGTTAGTACAGCAGCATGTGGTCGTGCATTGTCTTGCTGGGGTACTGTCAAGATAGGGTATGGGTACAGATCGCAGGGTGCCATTCATGTAGGTCACACAGATCATAGTGCGCTCGACACGCACCAACTGTTTTTTGGAGCTGTACCCAATAGCACTCCACGCCATAAGACCTTGAGCTAGATATGTGCGTCTTGTGCAAATGAAGTTACTGCGATCTGCGCGAACCAAAATGTTGCCCTCGTTTACAGATGAACAGAACCCGGGTTCCAAAAACACTGTCTGATCATTGCCATCTAGCATGTTTCTGCACATTCATCAAAGGTGGAGAAGTAGACGACGCTCACGTAACCTGTAACGCAATAAACGGCAACGAACTGTCATCCCTGATAGCGTACGACGTGTTACGCTATTCCACTGTTGCGCCAGAGCCGAGGAGGACGCAGATCTGCCTGCAGTCCCATTTGGATGAGATGTCGATCTCCTCGGCAGGTGCTCTGGGTGGTGCGACCTGACCCATCTCGTCGTTTTCTACGGGCTGTCGTGAACTATTCGGTACACGCCCGTTGCGCTGACGAAACACTTCATCCCACACGAACAGCAATTTCCCAAATGGATGCATCACTTTCTCTGTTGCGAAAAATGCGTTCTCTTTCAAACTGACTGATTTGACGGTGCGGATCGCGCATACGTCTTGTAAGTTGTCAGGCAAATCCAACACCTTCCATGAAAACCCTGACATGAAAAGCAAATCCAGTAGTATGTCACTTAGCTCCGAATAAATCGTGACATTAAATTAACGAAAGTAATACGAGTAACAAGTGAGCAAATGGAATACCACAGACTAACACAAGAATGCCTAAATGCATGTCATACCTTCCCACCGTGAGACAGACGCAGTTCCGATGGGAGAAACGAGAACAAAAGCCGAGAGCAGAACCGTGTTAAGCTGGAAGGCCCTACGATAAGGGACGGACGGACACCCACGTCGCCAGCTAACTGCTAGGACCACACCACCCGCAAGTTTTAGCGTGAGACTTTTTCGCGTCTCTGTTACGTTAGGACCACCCCCAGCCCATGTTAAAAGCTAGAGCCTTCCAGAAGATCAGTATAGATCTTACGATAACACAAAAAGGGCTACACCACCCGCAAGTTTTAGCGTGAGACTTTTTCGCGTCTCTGTTACGTTAGGACCACCCCCCAGCCCATGTTAAAAGATAGAGCCCTCCAGAAGAACAGTATAGATCTTACGATAACGCTTAAAAGACCATACCAGCTGCAAGTTTTAGCGAGAGACTTTTTCGCGTCTCTGTTACGTTGCAAACTTTAAAAACATTGCCCCACCACGAAAAGTATAACGTTTCTCATTGGATAGACAGAATTTTTGTAGGCGGAGCTTAAGGTTAACATTGAGACCCTGATTGGTCAGATGAAAACACAGCCAGATAGTTTTTTTAAACCAACTTCGGTAAATTGTAGTAAGGAGAAGTTAGGAGAGAGCGAGGTGAGAGTTGCTTCCGAGAGGGCGACCTGGAGGGAGCTGCGCCGGCCGCCGCCCCCTGACGAACACCGACAAGGTAATGAACACACGCGATGCCGCATTTTTGAGCACATAAGGCTTCACTCAGAACTGCAGAAGTCTCATCTGTTACAACCCCTTTTTGCGTAATACTAGTGTCGATCGTCAATTAAAGCTCATGGTGTTCACATTTGCCGCTTGAAGTAAAAATCTGAAACGCGATGATTTTTCTGTTATATAGTTATTGAGAATCCACATCAGCCACTGTAATTTACGACAAGTTAGATAAGTAATTAAAGATAATTGAGGGTCACTGTAGACCATTTTGAGAGTTTTCTCTTTTGTGAAACTTAATTTAAACCTAGAGTATAGATGTGATATGGCATAGGTCATCCTTCAATCCATTGTAGAACTTGGAAACCCATTCAGGGAATATTCGCTCACATTTTTGTTGAACGCAATTGGTTTTTACCATCCTGTATTAAAACATTTCCTTTTATCAATAGTGCAATTTATAAACGATGTTTTGTGAGTAGAATAAAATTTCCAATGGTAAACTTAACTGCTTTTTCGACGTTATTTTACCAGCTAACTAAAAATAGGAAAGCCTTGAACCTCTTCCACTAAATTTAGTTAGTATTAAGATTCTTTTACAGGGAGTGCAGTGGAGCTGACGCTGAAATCATTAAGTATTTGGTTATACCATCGCTAGTCTCACTGAACTCTTCTGAATTCTACATGTCATGTGTGGTCTGACGTCTCCTTACCAGCGACAGGTCCCAGGTTCAAACTAGTCAATTCCCTAAAAAACACACTCAGAGCGTCGTTGCGCGAAAGTGGTAGGGAGACACGATATAGAACAAACAGACACCCGCAGAATGTTTAGAATCTGTGAGGCACTCTGCACGTCTGTTCAAGTCCCACTGATCCACTGCCTTCAGTTTATAGCGACAACGAGAGCCGTAGGCATGTTTTACCGGTAGGTGGTGTTGCGCCGCGATATCGATGTTGACCTTTAACCGGAGGGCTGACGTGGCTCAAATGCTTATCATTTCTGCAGAACATACTAATAAACACGTCCTGTGAATATGAACGTGCTGTCTTTAGTCGTTCAAGGTGTTCTGTTTTCTCTGAGCATAAGTGTACACGAAAATTTAGATAAGGTCATAGCAATGTTGCTGGTAAAATGTCATTTATGTCAAAAATAACAATCAACGCCTCCTCGGCAATATTTCCGCATTCACGGCATCCTGGTTACATTCTCACGCCGATTTTGCCACACTATCTCACGCCGATTTTGTCAGACTATTTTAGGAAGATACTGTCTCATCGTTGTCGATGCATTTTCCACTCTTCTATTTCTGATTGAAGTGTCGTCGATAACTTCAATGGAAAACAGTTCAGGCCTTGTCAAGGCTTTTCTTCATTGAAAGGGTGCCAAAAGCGTTTATAACGTAGACCGTTTTCATCTCAGGACTTCGGACTTATTGGGGAAGGAACGGTACTGCACACTTCGAAACCGTATCATTTTATCCCGAAGCCAACGGACTTGCAGAAAGATTTGTTCTCATTTCCACGTAAGTCTTATAGTGTAAGTCTTTGAGCAGTATAACGAGACACAACTTTATCGATTGTCGTCTCACAGTACGCACTCTACCGTAAGTCATTCTTTCCCCTCTGTTTTAATTCCTTGATTAGCTATCTTGTCTTGACACCCGTCTCAATCTGTTTGAGCGGGCGCTGAAGACCTTGCCGTCGTGCGCCCATACAACCCTCTCCACCTCCATCTCCTCATTGGTTTTAGTGCATCTGGGAATACCTGTGTGATAGACTAATTGTGTGGTCATTTCGTGTGCATGCGTGTACGACAGTTTTCGTTCTTAGCCATATTCGTTTATTTTAATCATTGTTAGGGCGCTAATAACCTCGCTGCTGGGCGCCCATAAGATCCCCAAACTACACACACACACACACAGTACGGAGTCGCTCCATATAATGCAAAATATAAACCTGAAAAATTACACACGAGACCACATCTCTCTTTACTGTCAATTTTAAAAGCACGTATCCAAACGCTGAGCATCAACAACAATCGAGATGAATTTTTTGGGACTATGTAGTACGGTACTCGTTACGATGAAGTATGACAAGAAATATTGGGTACCAGGCACAAGCACACAGCAGCTTGGCAATGTCGTATTTAAAATACAGTGTCACTACAGACTATAAGAATCAAATAAGGCCGCAAAGTGCTCAGGAACAGTTAGGCTGAAATCCTAGGCTGTCCCATTTTTCAGAATTAGAAGACAACTACGCTGACAGGCAGCTTCATCCGCTTCCCTATGGGAGGGATGTTGTTTGTCTACGTAGCAGTATGGTACGGAGCAACATGACGACTGCGCGCTATCAAGCAGACACTCTTCACGCCGAGACGCCACACTGAGTTCCGACCTGTCACCACCTAGATGGCACTTTTTTTTTTCTTTATTGAATTTCAATTCCCCCCGAAGGGGGCGGGCTGCCAGCAGCTTAGTATGCCGCTCTTCAGCCTACAGACTTTGTGAGAAAGATGAAGAGAATAAATAATAAAAACAGGCGATAAAATCGGAGACTTAAAGAGTAACATGGCGAAAAGAAATCGTGGAACTTAAAACAAAGAACAGAGGGATGATGAGGCTAATAAAATACATACGAAGCAGACAGGTAAAACAATAGACAGACAATTAAAAAACACGGCGACAGTCTGGATTCTGTTCGCAAAAGACATAAAGTTCACACCTAGCGACAGCATGGTTTCTGTTCGCAATACGAGAAAGACGAACAACACTGAATAGTCACTGGAACACTGCACTAAAAAGTTGGCAAATGTGACATACCACAGCCGAGAGCAGGTGGGGGGAAACTGGACAGATGGTGGGAAAACAAATAAGGGGGGAAAGGAGAGTAAAAACGAAGGGGGGAACTGGGAAAGGAGCTGATGGAGGATGAGGACCCATAAGAGGGGTGGGGGGCAGACGTGACAGGGAGTGGGGTAGGCAGAGGAGGGGAATACAAAAGGACTTGGGGGGGGGAGAAGGGAGGTAGGGAGAGGTTTAGTGGGGAGAAAACAGGACGGAAGGGGGGGGGGGAAGAGGGAGCCCAGGGAAAGGACAGAGGAAAGGAGGGGGAGTGAGGATCAGAGTTGATAGGAGGGATAAATGTAGGGAGAGAGGGCATCGTCCGGGAGGGGGAGTTGATGGAAGCCACCTTGGGAAAGGAGATGTAGGGTGTAGAGATGGAGGGTAGGGTAGATGGCACTCGTAATCTGGAACCTGTTTATGCTTCCGCCACGAAACCTTCAGAGCGTTAGATCCGTCCACCACTATTTTGTCAGCCACCACAGGGGGTACCCGGAACCATGCCTCTTTCACCAATATATATGTAATATGTTGAAGCTTCCTGGCAGATTAAAACTGTGTGCCGAACCGAGACTCGAACTCAGGACCTTTGCTTTTCGCTGAGTTCGAGTCTCGGTCCGGCACACAGTTTTAATCTGCCAGGAAGTTTCGTATCAGCACACACTCCGCTGCAGAGTGAAAATCTCATTCTGGAAATATCCCCCAGGCTATGACTAAGCCTTGTCTCCGCAATATCCTTTCTTTCAGGAGTGCTAGTCCTGCGAGGTTCGCAGGAGAGCTTCTGTGTAAAGCTTGGAAGGTAGGCGACGAGGTACTGGCGGAAGTAAAGCTCTGACGACTGGGCGTGAGTCGGTGCTTGGGTAGCTCAGGTAGAGCACTTGCCCGCGAAAGGCAAAGGTCCTGAGTTCGATTCTCGGTCCGGCACATCTGTCAGGAAGTTTCATATCAGCGCACACTCCGCTGCAGAGTGAAAATCTCATTCTGGATATATAATATGTTGCAACTGAATGGAGAAATGTGACCACACTCGACCAGTTCCTGCAGGTTCTTGCGGATCTAGTTGCGCTGTTCTTGCATGCTACAGTTCCAGTCTACACTGAAGATATGTTGTCACTGAAACAGCCAGCGTCTGTTTATGAACGATCATCAAACAGTTAAACGCCAAGTGAGTAGTCTACCATCCATTAGTATTGTTGATGTGAATGTATGTAATTTTTGGTCATTTACTGACACTGTGAATCCAGAGCAAATATTATAAATATAATTTTGCTGATACGAATACATTGCCTAGCATTTGTCTTTTACCAACATAAGAGTATTTCACAATCATTGTTCATTTTATGGCCTGAGTCTTCATAATAGCACGACACAAATTTCGAGTGCTTGCATAAAACAACATCTACAATTTCAAATAAAAATATTTTGTGCTGAGATATTGATTCAGAAATGAGTCTTCCATGTACCATTGTCACTCTTGAGTATATTAATTAAATAAAGGAAATTCTCAATGTACTGAGCATTCAGTTATTGTAGAGTAACTTTGTTCAGTCATTGTGATTTTTTTTTTTTTTTTACATTTTAGATGTTCAGTTATTATTCACAAAAGTTGTATGTAGAATGCAGTGTTCTGTGAAAGAAAGGCGCTAAGTTTGTATGTAGGCTGTTTAGGTTTTTATGTTGGTAACGCCTTGTAGCGCTATGTATGAAAATCATTGACTGTGCTGTGTGCAGTCTGTGGCTGTTTGGACACATTGTTGGAATATTCTCTTGTGTAGTGTTGGGCAGTTGGATGTGAACAGCACGTAGCGTTGGGCAGTTGGAGGTGAGCCGCCAGCAGTGATGGATGTGGAGAGAGAGATGCCAGAGTTTTGAGAGATTACTATTAGCGGGCGATCTGGACGTGTGTCATCAGAGAAAGGAAATTTGTAAAGATGGAGGTCATATATATGAGGACTTTTGAACATTATTAAGGTAAATACCTTGTTATCTATCAAAATCTTTCATTTGCTAATTATGCCTATCAGTAGTTAGTGCCTTCAGCAGTTAGAATCTAGCAGTATTGGCGCTCGCTGTATTGCAGTAGTTCGAGTAACGAAGATTTTCGTGAGATAAGTGATTCATGAAAGGTATAGGTTATTGTTAGTCAAGGCCATTCTTTTGCAGGGATTATTGAAAGTCAGATTGCGTTGCGCTAAAAATATTGTGTGACAGTTTAGTGATGATCAGAATAAGTAAAGAGAGAAATGTCTGAGTACGTTCAATTTTGCTCAGCTGTCTTTCTATCAGATAACGTAGAAGTTTACCAGCACTGTCATTCATAATTTTTCTTAGGGGACGTCTCAAGTTACTGTGAGAGAAAGTAAGTAATCAGTGTACAAATACTTCCATCCTCGCTGAATAGTAGGATTGTTGGTAATCAAATATCCCACAAATATGCAGTTAGAGATACAAAGCATTTTCATCACTGTTATTTATTCACTGAAATGGCTATCAGTATCATTATATTATCATCACTACGCTACAATGGCGACTGCTTTACAGGAGAAAATTATTTTGTATCTAATATATGTGCCTCTCTCTGATACAATGTTGATGATAAGAAGAGATAACGAGGGGAAGGAAGCAGACCAAGGACTGACTACAATCGAGAGTTTTCAAGTAAGTATTGAAGAACATGACTTCCATAAATCGAATAATGCAACTCAGATATTTTCTTTTTCTCGTGCATTCTGGCTTCTGCACATGCATATTATGATCAAAATATTTTCAAATCGAATTTCGTTACTGAGTATCAGTTTCAGCATTACAGGTAATGATGGCAGAACAACGCACGGAACTTCTAGAAAGTGAAGTGCTCTTAAACTGTTCCGTGTTCGTTAGCAGTCACTGCGTGACATTTTTAACTGGAGACGCTTTATTGTCGGTAGTATTGCTTTATTAGTTTTGAAGTCTAGCAGTTATTTGTCCGTTGATTTTGTGTAGGTCATTAATAAGAAATTTATAAATGGAGATGAACAGCAAAATCAGGCAGGTGTAAATCCTGTACAAGAATAGCAGACGCAAGTCCCATCGTACAAGTTAATGAAAGGTTTGAGAAACTTGAAACTTTAACTATTGCAATTAAAACTGTTTTGAAAACCAAAACCACGAAAACACGGAATTATTAACTAGGACTGAATAAATTGCTTGTACACAAGAAGAATGATCTCGTTCACAGGAACAATTATCTGATGCCAATGAGCAGGCTAATCTTGCAAGTAAAATATGAAGTGTTACAATAGGTCAAGAATGAATAATATCATAATAGCTCAAACGTGATCAGGCAATAATGAAAGACGAAATCGCCAGGTGGATAGAGAAAAACATTGACCTATAACCAAATTAAGTGATGAAAATGTTTTTCACTCTGAACAGTTACAAACGGGCAAAAGCGAAAGTGCACTTTAAGAATACAAAAAAGAGGGAGAGGCATAGGTGAAACTGTAGTCTAGCAATTTAATGCAAACGAAAAACAGGTTGATATTCAGCTGTACAATCTCGGTAAACAAATTACAGAGGTAAGAGATTCCCTTAATACGAAATTCAGGGAGTGACGTGAATCTGTAATAAAAGAAATCACAGTTGTAACACAAGAAATGAATATAGCTGACTGCTCATCTGAAATTAGTGACAATAAAAATGCATCACGTCTGAGGTACGTATTTGTTCTGTGAGACAGATCCAGTTCACAACGGAACCACACTTTTGTACCCAATAATAAGGCCATGAACGGATAAGTACTACTCCATAGATAGCAAATGTGATGGAAGAAAACATTATGTGGTATCACCAGCTTGGTGCACAAGTTTTTACACCAGAAAAAAGGATCAAGCTTCCAAAGGTTTTCACCTGTTCATTTAAAGGAATTCTCCCCCGTTCGTGGAATGAGCTACTAAAAATTAAATTTGTTACTGACTACATGCAGAGTGATGCAGCAATCTCGATAACAAATGCTTCAGATAATTGTCAAACTCACCAGAAATTTGAAAGGCCGTTCCCCACAAAATATTGGACCAGAGAAGCGCAGGAACGCCTTTGGAAAGAAGTATTTAACCCGCAACCATACAACGAGCACTACGGTTGTATACAGCATTATTTATAAAAACACGTAAACAAGACAAATTACTGGGATGATGCAAATATGAACTCAGTTGTACTTCATATCTCGAAGGCTAAATTGTCCTTCCAAATAAGAGAGAAACTAATAAACATGCCAACTGAAATTCTGACTGCCTTAATGTAAGTATTAGATAACACTGATCTAATACGTGAAGACACAAGTGCAGCGCAAAAAATGCATTACCCTCAGCCAGGAAAATGACAGTCAGTCGGCTGAAATAATAGAACTTCAGAGTGTCCTCACAACGGCGACCACCATAGGAAGCGGCACAGATTTAACGACCACTCTCATTCTTGTAGTCAAATCCCTGGACATAAGAGATGCAAGAATCACAAAAAACAACCATTACGATAATGACAGATTCAATGGGAACAACTTCTATCACCCATCAAATAGACTATGACATATATAACATGATAACAGATGCGAAAACTGATCCAGCCTTCAGCCCGAAGTGAGCATAACGGACGTTCTCTCCAGTTTGACTCAAAATAAGCTAGAAAAGTAGATGCAGCCCCACTGGGCCAGTCTTTGTGAATAGTAGAGACGTGTAGCATGCAGTAAATTTAATCATATACAATAATGGAGTAAGCATGTGAGGCAAATTGTGCCAGGAACACACTGACTGGTAAAGATGTGAAGCGCGAGGCGCAGTCCATAAGCAAAACAATGCCTAAGGTTCACCAGTGACAGTTATCTTAGACACTGGAGCAAAAGTAATTGCTGAATTATATGGACTATTTAAAAGAACTTGTGAACAATAAATGGTATCTACACTTTCCATAAGTTTATGTAAGATTGTGGGAGCAGTTAGCCCAAAATCTAAACCCACAAAAATACAGGCTTTGTTGCAAATCGACTTAGGGGAAACGATTTTCCACACATGTTTTCGTTGTACCAGGGCTGACGGACCAATTTCATCATAAGGATCGATATTTTTAGCTAGAGGGAAGCTTCTCTGTTGGTAGACTACGTGTAAAACTACACTGTCACTACATTATAGATTTCATTAGTGCATAGTAAATTTTGCCCATGAGACAAAGTGACTTATGTGTAAGAGTTAACAGCCGTATAATGATAAAAAGAACGAAAATGTATCGAGTGCCATCAGTGAGAAATTAGACGAATTATATTGTGTCCACGTTACACAAAGGAGGGAATTCTAAAAAGTATTGAAATGCTGCGATACAGTTTCTGACGAATGTCCCAGTACTATCCATGGATACGAACGTAGCCGGTCGCGGTGGTCGAGCAGTTCTAGGCGCTTCAGTCCGGAACCGCGCGAATGCTACGGTCGCAAGTTCGAATCCCGCCTCGGGAATGGATGTGTGTGATGTCCTTAGATTAGTTAGGTTTAAGTTCTAGGGGACTGATGACCTCATATGTTAAGTCCCATTGTACTCTGAGCCATTTGAACCATTTTTATACGGACGTAAACTAGACATGTATCATGAAACACACTTCCTGAAGTATTCCTTGTGGCAAATGAGCAGCGCTAACAAAATAAAGTACAAAATGCTAGACCAATTACAAAATAATGAACGGTGTTTAACCATTCCTAAGCTTCTGTCTGAATACACCGTATTGTATACGTTCTCATACAGAAGCTTATACAGGGTGAGTCACCTAACAGTACCGGTGGATATATTTCGTAAACTACATCAAATACTGACGAATCGATTCCACAGACCGAACGTGAGGAGAGGGGCTAGTGTAATTGGTTAATACAGACCATAAAAAAATGCACGAAAGTAAGTTTTTTAACACAAACCTACGTTTTTTAAATGGAACCCCGTTAGTTTTGTTAGCATATCTGAACATATAAACAAATACGCAATCAGTGCCGTTTGTTGCATTGTAAAATATTAATTACATCCGGAGATATTGTAACTTAAAGTTGACGCTTGAGTACCACTCCTCCGCTGTTCGATCGTGTGTATCGGAGAGCACCGAATTACGTAGGGATCCAAAGGGAACGGTGATGGACCTTAGGTACAGAAGAGACTGGAACAGCACATTACGTCCACATGCTAACACCTTTTTATTGGTCTTTTTCACTGACGCACATGTACATTACCATGTGGGGTGAGGTACACGTACAAACGTGGTTTCCGTTTTCAATTACGGAGTGGAATAGAGTGTGTCCCGACATGTCAGGCCAATAGATATTCAATGTGGTGGCCATCATTTGCTGCGCACAATTGCAATCTCTGGCGTAATGAATGTCGTACACGCCGCAGTACATCTGGTGTAATGTCGCCGCAGGCTGCCACAATACGTTGTTTCATATCCTCTGGGGTTGCAGGCACATCACGGTACACGTTCTCCTTTAACGTACCACACAGAAAGAAGTCCAGAGTTGTAAGATCAGGAGAACGGGCTGGCCGATTTATGCGTCCTCCACGTCCTATGAAACGCCCGTCGAACATCCTGTCAAGGGTCAGTTAATTGCGGAATGTGCAGGTGCACCATCATGCTGATACCACATACGTTGACGCGTTTCCAGTGGGACATTTTCGAGCAACGTTGGCAGATCATTCTGTAGAAACGCGATGTATGTTGCAGCTGTTTGGGCCCCTGCAATGAAGTGAGGACCAATGAGGTGGTCGCCGATGATTCCGCACCACACATTTACAGTCCACGGTCGCTGGCGCTCTACCTGTCTGAGCCAGAGAGGATTGTCCACGGACCAGTAATGCATGTTCCGTAGATTCACTGCCCCGTGGTTTGTGAAACCCGCTTCATCGGTAAACAGGCAGAACTGCAACGCATTCTCTGTTAAGGCCCATTGACATAATTGTACTCGATGATTAAAGTCATCACCATGTAATTGCTGATGCAGCGACACATGAAACGGGTGAAAGCGGTGACGGTGCAGTATGCGCATGACACTACTTTGACTCAGTCCCGTGTACTCATGTGTGGGTTCATGGCAACAGCAGCTAACACACCAAGTGCACCCGCTTCTGTGACGGGCCTATTACGGACCCGTTTGCGTGCATGACCATACCTGTTGCATACAGTTGGCGGTAGATGTTTTGCAATGAGCGGCACGTTGGATGCTCTCTGTCCGGGTACCGTTCTGCATACACCCTGCAGGCTTCAGCTGCATTTCGTCGACACTCGCCATAGATGAGTATCATCTCCGCCTCTTCAGAGTTCGAATACACCATGGTCACAGTTCCTACAACACTACACTATCACAGACGTCTGGTAACACGGTGTACTACAGTTGGTCTGCGTGCGGAGACGAATGCAGAATAACAGTAGCAGCAAGGGCTACATGCAGACACTGCGACAGGTAGACTAAACCACAACAGTGCACTACAGCAACATTCGTAAACACGGTCGTCATCGTAAACATGTCCCTGCAGAAGCTGCTCGCCGACCGTGGCCCGTGTTTGTTACAACACGCAACTGAACGTCGGAGGTTTCAAGCGTCAACTTTAGGTTACAATATCTCCGGATGTAATTAACATTTTACAATGCAACAAACGGCACTGATTACGTATTTGTTTATATGTTTAGATGTGCTAACAAAACTAACGTGGTTCCATTTAAAAAAACGTAGGTTTGTGTCAAAAACATACTTCCGTGCATTTTTGTATGGTTTGTATTAAACAATTACACTAGCCCCTCTCTTCACGTTCGGTCTGTGGAATCGGTTCGTCAGTATTTGATGTGGTTTACGAAATATATACAGCGGTAACGTTATTTGACTCACCCTGTATATGTGTATATTATATTTTTCATTGATGCTACAGAAGTCAAACTCAAATTCAAAGACTAGACTTATAAACGTCATGGACGACAGTCCAAAGAGAAGTCTGTGGAACAGACACCTAACTAAATGAATTAGAGGATAATACTTGATCTGGAATGCCATACACCTATCCACACATATCTTGAGTGCTGTGTGTACGTGTGTCTTATTTTAATAAATGTTTATTACACATTTATATTGTGTTTCCCGCAGTAATTGTTTTAAAGATTACACCCTGTGATCACAGATGTTGCAAAACGTGCAAGCCAGCTACTTTTTACAGCAGTAGATGTTTTATAATGCTGCTACGTTAAATTTCGGGCAATAGACTTGCTTTAGTGTATACAACGAGCACTGTGACAACACTGCACAGGATCATTCATGATGGTAGGGCGACAACAGGTTAGAGCATTGCTATTCGGGTAATGTTCTTAGTACATTTCCTAAGGACAATGTATAGGCTTTTGGTATGTATGCAGGGTGTTTTAGATAAAGTACTTTTGTCTGTACCTTAGAAAGTAATAAGTGCAAGAAATATTCATTTAGATAGTAAATTGTAAGAAACTTTACTCTCTCTGTGGAGTTGTGAACATAATTTGCCAGAAAGTTGCAGCAACGAGTTGTAGTCACGTAGCTGATGCATTTGAACGAACATTGTACAAATGAATTCAAATAAAATTTCCGTCGATTTTAGACAGAGGCTAGAAGCGCACAAAGTTTTCCGGTTGGATGCAAACTGCTGTACGACGTTGTCTGTGTTCTAATGTATGTCCTTGCAGCGGTATGCCCCTTTAAGTCTGGGGTTCAAACGAGTTACAATTTTCCTAATGTACAATTGAATGCGACTTGTAAACGACCTGGCGACGGCATGTAATATAGCCGGTGTTACGGAGCGGCAAAATTCATCTATGCGACGAAAGAGGTGGCGAAGTGGTTGGCACGCAGTATTCGCATTCGAGAGGACGACGGCACGAATCCACGTCCAAAAAATGGTTCAAATGGCTCTGAGCACTGTGGAACTTAACATCTGAGGTCATTAGTCCCTTAGAACTTAGAACTACTTAAACCTAACTAACCTAAGGACATCACACACATCCGTGCCCGAGGCAGGATTCGAACCTGCGACCGTAGCGGTCGCGCGGTTCCAGACTGAAACGCCTAGAACTGCTCGGCCACAACGGCCGGCTCCACGTCCAGTCATCCTGATTTATGTTCCCCCCGACTGCACTAAATAGCTCCAGGCGAACGCCACGATGGTTCCTTGCAAAGAGCACGGCCGCTCTCTTTCGCCATCTCTATACATCAAAGTGAATGTCCTGACTGAGTTATCATCGCCCAGCGCAGAACGCTAAGGATAGAAACTTGGAATCTGGCAAAGGTGTGGATTTATAATTTACATGTCGTTCAAGATTTTTCGAAATTCCAACCCTACGGGGGTGAATAGGGGATGAAGGGATTGCTTTTGTCGCTATTAAGGCAATTTGATCCTAGACCTACGGAAATTGGTATATGATTTCCCGGTCAGAAATTAAGAAATACGCGTTTCAGCATTTTTTTGCTCGGACTCGTATATGTTGTCTGTCAGAGTACATTGAGAAAAACGGGTCTTGATAGGTAGTTTCGGCGTTTCATTTGCTGTCCTTGTATACTCCCCATCCTCTTTCCTTAAAGTTGGTATCTTAGTGAGGATTTTGTGAAATGTGGCCTGAACAGTCATATCTTCTATCTCCTCACAGACTACCCTACAGGACGGCTGCTTTGGTGCTTAGTTGCAAGATTGTATTTGACAAGGGCCTCCCGATATTCTGCCCATTGTCCTTTCCTTCTTGCAAGATTAAACAGTCTCTGTGATTCCAGGTTGTTGTTCCACCGAGATACGAGGGTTGAATGAAAAGTGATGCCTCCACTTTCGTTAATTGGGTTTGGATGGGAACATTTTAATAAATCAAACGCAGAAATAATCTTTAGAATGAGATCTTTAATTAGCAATATTCAATTTTCCACATAATCACCAGCCAACTGGGTACATTTCTGCCAATGATGAACAAGTTTTCTGAAACCGTCACGGAAGAAGTCGACACTCTGTTTCCGCAACCACAGTCTCACAGTTCTCTTAACGTCTTTGTCAGGAGCATGATGATGTCCCTGCGTATCGTCTTTCATTATTGGGAACAGATGGAAGTCAGACTGTTCTAAGTATGGACTGTATGGAGGATACCGTACGGCGGTGAGATTCAGTCTCTGAACTTTTGGTGTGGTGGCACGTGAAGTGTGTGGTTTGGCATTGTCATACTGCAGGAAAACATTTCCCTTTTCCTTTTGGACCCTTGTTAGCCGTTGTTTCAGCGTTGTGATGTAACGCTCTGAATTGATTGTTGTTCCACGGTCAAGGAAATCAACATGGATAACACCGTCTGCGTCCCAGAACACTGTGACCATGATTTTTCCAACAGAGGGCTGCGTCTTGAAATTCTTTTCCTGGGGCGAGTCTTTGCGTCGATATTCCATTTCGTCTCCTGATCGTAATGGTGTACCCACGTTTCGTCTCCTATCACAATTGAATGATGAGAAGCGTCACCTTCATTCTCGTAACGCGAGAGGAATTCCTGGCAAATTTCAAGTCTGTGCGCTTTCATTTCAGGAGTCAGCATCCGAGGTACCCATCGTGTACAGATCTTCCGATAGGCAAGCAAAGCAATAATGTGACCCACGCGTTCTTGTGAAATGCCAGTTGTGCTTGCAGTTTCTCTCTGAGTGATACGACGATCGTCCTGAATCAATCTGTCAACATTTTGCTTGTGAAACTAGGTGGTTGCTGTCACAGGACGTCCAACGCTTTGTTTGTCGCGCAGGTCAGATGTTCCCGCCCCAACATCTTAAAAGTTACTCGCCCAACGACACACAATCACCATGAACTGCTTTCATTCTCTGATGAATCTCCTTTGGGGTGACACCTTCTGCTGTCAGGAATTCAATGACTGCACGTTGCTTAAATCGCATTGACCGACCGTCTGCGCGGTGTTCCATACTTTACACTGTAGCAACACAACTGTTGAATGCTAAGGCTTCCCGACAACTGGAGCTGTAGAGGAGAGGCTACGGAACAAGCCAGTACCTGCTGCATACCAATGCTGCCAACTGTTGCCGAGTTACGAAGGTGGAGACATTACTTCTCACTTACCCTCGAACATTCCTGTTCGTGCACTTCTTGGTGATTGAGCAGTTGTCATTGTATGAGGTCATGATGGCAGAGGTCACTGTCTCTGCTACCTCCTCAAACTCTACTGGTTTCTTTATCGAAGCACTGACTTCTGATAAGCTTGAGTCGAGGACCTCCTATACGCCTCCCAGTCCGTTTTCCTGGGATTCCTATAGGGCATGGTCTGTCTGATGCCAATTTCAAACTCGAACTTAATATACATGTGGTTTGAGGAGGATGGCTCAAAAGCCACTTGCCATTGTTTGACATAACTACCCATCAAAGTGTAACCGAAGGTTTATGTCAACTACCTCTTCCCTTCTGATATTCCTAAATGTAGGTTCCTTGTCCCTATTGAGGACCTCTAAGTTATTAGCTAGAAGAAATTCTAGAAGGTTCTCACCTCTACCGTTGGTGTCTGTGCTGCCCCACACTATCCTGTGGGCATTAGCATTGCATCCAACCAATAGCTGGTCGCCCCGTTACGCACAGGTTTCCGCCAGTCTCCTCGCCTCCTGAGAAGGAGGGGCACTGTCCTCGTAAGGAAGGTATGCCGAGGCCACTAAAAACTCACTCGTGATATGTTCCTCACGTTGCCGCATCCTGGAGGATACTAAGTTCCTAGAACAAAAGTCCGCCTCGGCGTGAAGGGAATCCCATGTTTTACATAAATACACGTTCTGGAGTTACTTATATATATATGGTCTTAACCCTTAACTGGTCTAGTAGGGGTCTGACAGACCCCAGGACATTTTTTACTACACGTACCTCTATATCTAGGCAACAATGGCGCTGGCGGTTTTGATATTCTCTAATGGTATGTAGATGACTCTGCGCGCCATTACATTGAATTCATTCCAAACGGTTTGTCAGTTGGGAGCAGTCCGGGGTGTGTGAGACCCCACCATAGCGTTAACGTTAGTGTTTTCTCCATTAAGATGAACATTTTCTAGGAAACTTTCTCCCATTTTTTGCTCTAAACTTTTGTAATATTTGCGAGAGTTACGGTTCCATGGCGTGGAGGAAGCGTTTGACAGACGAAGAAAAACAGCGTCTACTGGATGACACAAATCTCAGTAATATCAGTGAGAATGAGTTGTCATCTTCCTCGGAAATCTCAGATGGTGTAGTGGAGCCTGGTGACATATCATCTTCAGATGAAAATGATGTCAGCGGGGAAGAAGATTGTGTGCCCACTTGTGATTCCAATAAGAAGAATAAATGTTTCAAGTGGAGCAAGAATCCCCCTGCGCTTGGCCGTACACGTGCGCATAACATTGTTATCAGATTGCCAGGTGTTCGTGGAGCTGCAAAGGATGTCCGTGACAATGACTTTTTAGGTACTTGTCAATTATACTTCACTAACAACATACTACAAATTATAGTGAATCATTCAAATGACAAAATCCGTCAAATGAGAAGCAGGTATAAGCAGCCTCTGTGGGTGATGTTGATATGATTGAAATAAAAGTAGTAGTAGGTCTGTTATACCTGGCAGGTGTATTGAAATCAGGAAACGAAGATGTTTCTAGAATTTTTGCTTCAGATGGTATAGGTAGAGAGATCTTTCGGGCCACTATGAGTGTCAAGAGATTGTTGTTCATTCTTACAGCCTTGCGCTTTGACTGTGCCCAGACACGAGCAGAGTGAAGTGAAAGAGATAAACTTGCTTCTATTCGTGAAATTTGGGATGCATCCATCCATAATTGTATTCATTATTTTGTTGTTGGAAGCTTTGTGACTGTTGATGAAATGCTGGTACTATTTCGGGGACGATGTCCTGTTAAAATGTACATGCCTAAAAAACCTAATAAATATGGAATAAAAGTTTTATGCCTTGCAGATTCCAGGGACTTCTATATGAATAATGCTTTCATTGACATTGGTTCAGAAAGTGAAGTTCGCTGAAACATGTCAGTTGTAACGCAAACAGTGCTGCGATTAATTGCACCCATCAAAGGGACAAATCGAAATGTGACTGTTGACAATCCATTGAAATTGCTGAGAAATTGAAAAAACAGAAGCTCACCATGCCAGGAACAGTGAGAACCAACAAACGTGAAATTCCACAAGAATTCAGAGCTAGCAGGCCTAGACAAATTAGAACTACTCTCTTTGAACATAGTGCAGACCTCACGCTTTGTTCATATGTTCCGAAGAAGAACAAGGCATGCATCACGACCAGACTCTGGAAAACCTGGAATGATAACCAACTACAATGAGACAAAGGGTTGGGTGAATACCGATGACCAGCTGTGTGGTACAGACACTACTTCGAGACGCACAAGGAGATGGCCTATGGCTATTTTCTTCGCAATGTTGGACATTGCTGGTGTAAACAGTGCTACAGTGTCATACTGCAAGCCTAATTCAACAGCACAGTAGATGCCAAGAAGGAAATTTTTGACTTCATTAGGCATGGCACTTATCAAAAAGCCTATGGATAGACGTGAAACCAAATATCTTCCAAGGGAGCTGCAGCAGGTTGTTGCAAAAAATAGAGGCGGAGACGAAGTAGTGGGGAGTTCAGAGCCACGTGTCAGAAAGGGGCGTTGTCAGTTGTGCCCTCGAGGAAAAGACAGAAAGACAAAATTTTCTTGTGTGAAGTGTCATAAGTTGCTTTGTTTGGAACACAGTGAATGTATTTGCCCACACTGTGCAAAATAACATGGCTTACTTTACATGCACAATTTAATTATGTAATCACACATAATTTATGTATATACATATAGTTCATGTATTACACATTCACATGTAATAATATGTATATTATTTGACAAGTAAATGCAATTATTTGTGATAACATCTTATTTTCAATCATTGGGGTTTCTCGAACCCCACTAGAGTTTTAATACAATTTTTTTTCACCGGAGCAGTTAAGGGTTATTTACCATAAAAAGCTTGTTGCAATTTGTGAACAACATAAAGATTCGATTAAATAAAAAGAAATACAAAATTTCAGCAGGCCACACAGTCTGTGAAAGCGAAGCATCGGGCGCTAAGCTAGCCCTTCAGTAACCAGAGCTTCTGTCCCGTCTGTAATGTAATCCTTGCTGACGAGACGCTAGACCCTGATGTCCCTTCCTTCCTCGATGCGCTCTTTGTAGTTATTTTCGGTTAGCTCTTCGTACACTCCCGTACACAAGGCGTGTCAAAATGCACATTCAAACGGGAGTCTGTCTGGCACGAATACTGACGTGGAATGAACATGGCCTCCTCATAAAGGGTGTTCGGTGACATTCCGTTGATGCTTGTCAAACTCGGGACACGGTGCCAATGAAGCAGCTATAGCCCGCTAAAGCGAAGCGGAAAAGTGGTGTGTGGTTATACGCGCCACGAAATGTGCACCAACGCTGCACGTACAGATAATAAACTATCATGATGTTGAGTGCTAAAATAGAAATCAACAGTATTAGTAATAGTAGTTTCATTCATCCATAGATCACTCTTATATGGATGTTGGACGTGTCTTGGCATTACAATTTACCGACAGCAAAAATAATAACCTGAAGAGCCAAAGAAACTGGTACACCTGCCTAATATCGTGTGCCGTCGGGAGCACGCAGAAGTGCCGCAACACAACGTGACATGGACTCGCCTCATGCCTGAAGTAGTGCTGGAGGGAACTTACTCCAAGAATCCTGCAGGGTTGTCCATAAATCCGTAAGAGAACGACGGGCTGCAGATCTGTTCTGGACAGCAAGGCATCCCAGAAATGATCAATAATGTTCATGTCTGGGGAGTTAAGTGGCCAGCGGCAGTGTTTAATCTCAGAAGAGTGTTCCTGAAGCCACTCTGTTGCGATTCTGGGCGTGTGGGGTGTCGCATTGTCCTGCTGGAATTGCCAAGTCCGTACGAATACACAATGGACATGAATGGGCGCAGGTGATCAGACAGGATGCTTACGTATGTGTCACCTGTCAGAGTCGTACCTAGAGGTATCAGGAGTCCCATATCACTCCAACTGCACACGCCCCACACCATTACAGCTTGAACGGTTCCCCACTGACATGCAGGGTCCATGGATTCAGGAGGTTGTCTCCATACCCGTACACGTCCATCCTCCCGATACGGTCTGAAACGAGACTCGCACGACTAAGTAACATGTTTCCGGCCATCAACAGTCCGATGTCGGTGTTAACAGGCCCAGGTGAGGGTAAAGTTTTGTGTGATGCAGTCATCAAGGGTACACGAATGGGCCTTCGGCTCCGAAAGCCGATATCGATGATCTTTCGTTGAATGGTTCGGACGCTGACACTTGTTGATGTCGCAGCATTGAAATCCGCAGCAATTTGCGAAAGGGTTGCACTTCTGTCACGTTGAACGATTCTCTTCAGTCGTCGTTGGTCCCGTTCTTGCAAGATCTTTATGCGGCCGCAGCGATGTCGGAGATCTGATGTTTTACCAGATTCCTGATATCGACGGTACACTCGTGAAGTGGTCGTACGGGAAAATCCCCACTTCATTGCTACCTCGCAGATGCTGTGTCCCATCGCTTGTGTGCCGACTATAACACGAAGTTCAGACTCGCTTAA
Source organism: Schistocerca cancellata (assembly GCF_023864275.1). Lineage (NCBI taxonomy): Eukaryota > Metazoa > Arthropoda > Insecta > Orthoptera > Acrididae > Schistocerca > Schistocerca cancellata. The sequence goes on from NC_064628.1 coordinate 855,006,970, forward strand.
ATCTTGATAACCTGTCATTGTAGCAGCAGTAACCGATGTGACAACTGCGCCAGACACTTGTCTTGTATAGGCGTTGCCGACCGCAGCGCCTTATTATGCCTGTTTACATATCTTTGTATTTGAATACGCATGCCTATACCAGTTTCTTTGGTGTTTCTGTGTATAATTCATATACACAAGCATTTGCGTGCTTAACAGTTCCTGACTGACAAGCATGGCACAAGCAGTGGCCCATCCTGGCATTTGCCAGAAGTAATTTAGAAAAACCACCGCAAATCTGAATCAGGACGGCTGGCTGGATGAAGACTGGAGGCTCTGACTGTCCGAAGGCCAGCGTGTTTAGAGCAGTGCTACCTCATTCGGATTATCCCTAGTGTACGACAATCTTTTGTAAATGAAATGATGGGTGGCATTTCGGCCACCACGGGCAAGTCTTTTTATTTGACGCAACTTCAGTGACTTGCGCGTCAATGATGATGAAATGTTGATGAAGACGAACACAAAGCGGGCGGATAAACTATTCGAGACGGTCGGGAATCGATCGATTCCTCCCTCCTCCCCTCACCCCTACAGTCAGCCACAATGACCACACAACTCCGACGGCGAACACTTCACAAATAAGTTACTTAATAATGTGAAAGGCTAACGTAACACTTTTTATTCATTTCTCATGCCCAATTTGAGGTAGTTTCCCGACTTGATAGACTAGAAGTGTCCCGTATCAAACTGTTCGTCTCAACTTGCTACCTCAATATCCTACCTCAAATTGGCCTACAAAAACTAAGTAAGTTACAGCGCATGCACATCGAGCGAGTTTTTCAACATTCACGCGCTCTCACCGCACAAACCATTAGTTCTAGACAAAAAAAAGGAACAGAGCCGTTTTTGTGGGAAATTTAATATAGTTTAATTTTGTAGTGCGACACGTTTTCGCTTGAGGGTACGGTTTTCGAGTTAAAAACGTACAAAAGTGATATTAAATGTGTTCTATCTCGGAAACAATGCGGAATAGGGCATACGTGCATATGAAGTTTTCTGTTCAGAATCACTAATACTATCACCACTCAAAGCCTGACTCACCCTGTGTATAGTATGCTGACAGGTAAGGTGTTAATTTGACGGACGGCACAACCCAGATGACTTCAAACAGCGTGTCGAGGAAGCTTGTCGCTACATGACACCAACAACTACAGATGTCGTCTGCAGGTTGTTTAGAAACCGTACTGACATGTGCAGTCAGGAAATGTGCACTCAATTGAACACTTCACATAAATGAACATGCCGCCACCAGAACATCCATCTCAAAACAGGTAAATATGTAAGTCTTGTTGCATCCACTTATAAAACTTCGAACAGTTCTAACTACCTAATAACGCTGATATAAATTTGAATTTGACTGTTTTATACGCGGTCCAGCCGAGGTCACCGAGTGGTTCTAGGCGCTACAGTCTGCAACCGCGCGACCGCTACGGTCGCAGCTTCGAATCCTGCCTCGGTCATGGGTGTGTGTGATGTCCTTAGGTTAGTTAGGTTTAAGTAGTTCTAAGTTCTAGGGGACTGATGACCTCAGAAGTTAAGTCCCACTGTGCTTAGAGCCATTTGAACCATTATACGCACTCCGTCTTCAGGCCACGAGTGGCCTACCAGGACCACCCGACCGCCGCGTCATCCTCAGTGGAGGATGCGGATAGGAGGGGCGTGGGGTCAGCACACCGCTCTCGCGGTCATTATGATGGTATTGTTGCCCGAAGCAGCTACTATTCGGTCGAGTAGCTCCTCAAATGGCATCACGAGGCTGAGTGCACCCCGAAAAATGGCAACAGCGCATGGCGGCCTGGATGTTCACCCATCCAAATGCCGATCATGCCCGACAGCACTTAACTTTGGTGATCTCACGGGAACCGGTGTATCCACTGCGGCAATGCCGTTGCCACCATTATAAGCAGTTAGTTTAAATACATCAGCTACATGACAGAAAAGAACAACGTATTTGACAAAACTAAAGAAGTCGTTGCTGTAGCTCTGTGCAGCATCATATACGGCTGCGTGAAGCTGAAGGATGAAAGCAACTTTCACAGGTCGTGTTAATGCCAAGTAACATAGCTCGATGAAATTTGGACCGTACTTAGGACGAAACGCTACAGTACAGTACAGTATAGTACTAGTACATAATGCAACTGAAAGATACACGCAACCAGACGAACAGAAATGACACCTTTATTCAAAGACAGCAATTACACTGAAGCCACGACGATTTATGATGGTCCTCTGGACATTAAAAAGTCAAGGCATGATTCTTACTAGGGTTTGTGATCAGCACAGACGGCAATTCATGCTCTGCAACGTCCTCCCACGCTGGCCACAAGGTTTGTAACGAGTCCTTGAGGCAGGTTTTGTATCCCGCCTGGAAGGCGGCGCGTGGGTCCGCTCAAGCAACTGAAATCATGTCCGAACTGCTTTCGTGCCCATCCACGGGACAGTTGCCCATCCCGTGTAGCACAGTGTTACTTTTGTAATAAAAAAGGACACGTGTAAACTGTGTGTAGTAAGAGAAACTCTAATTCACAACTTGTCTCCCGTTCGCGTGACTCGCGTGGGCGTCACCGCAACGGCAACCGCCATGATCATGATTCACATCAGCCTATGGAGGTTAATGACATTTATTGAAAGCGTTCTGCTTCACGTGAGCTCGTCGTGTGAATCAAGTTTTGCCAGACACTTCCACTCGCATTCAGTGCCATCCGAGGAAACTTTTTGTCACTTTGCACATTTGTGGACGTTCTATTCCATTGCCGCTGGACACTGGTGCGTCAGTTTCTTTACTGAACAAATCAACGTGTGACTTGCTTGGTTCGCCCCCGCTTCGTCGTTCACGCTGACTGCATTTACTGGACAGTAAATCTCAGTGCTCAGCGTGCGTAGTTACAAGCCAAGTATGGTGCAGCGACACGTACAGTGTGTTTCATGTTCTAGTGATGCTACGAACATCTTTGGCATGGACGCATTTGAAATTTTTGGCCTCGCATTGCCGGACAATGTACTCTGTATCACCGCTAGTGGCCATGCAGACAGTGTTGCTGCACTGTGCGATGATTTTGCTGAACTCTTTTCTGATGGCCTTGGTTGCGCCACAGGTTTTGCAGTGCATGTTGTAGTTAAAGATAATGCCATGACTATTTTCCGGCACGCACGCCCGGTATCGCACGCACAGCGCGACGCCCTAGCTGCTGAACTTACGCATTTTCAAGACGGTGTTGTCATTGAACCTGTTTCTGCTTCGCCATGGGCTTCGCCTGTAGTGTGTGTGAAGAAACCAAACGGTAGTCTCCGTATTTGTGCTGACTTTAAGTCTACAGCAAATCCCCAGACAGTGGTACTCAACGAATGCCCGACATCTGCCACGCCCGACACCTGCCACACTTGCCCCTTCGCCAAGTAGCCCGAGTAGCGATACCTCAGGTAAGGGACGCCCTTCCTCGTACTACTTCTGTCCGCTTTCAAACCGCCGTCTCCACATCTTACTCGATACAACCAGTACGTAAGGCACTTCTTCTTCTTCGACATCTTGGCGAAATACAGAACTTCTTTTCCGAAATCGAAATATTTATAACTTTTGGGAAACGAAAGCAATACTGACGATTATGTCAGTATGTAATTAGTTCTGCCAAGTATAAATATAGATCCCTCTGTCTGTACGGTAGCTTCCTTTCACACTTACTGATTGCGATAGAAACAATCGGCAGAGGAGCAACAAGAAAGGAACGCCAAGGAGAATGCGAATATACGCAAATTATTTCTTTTTGATCACTGCACTTGTGCTTACTTTCATTACTACAACTGCATGCCCAAAAGACAATAAGGAAAGAAGAAATTGGAATGTGAATGTTTGAAAAGAAGAACGACATACTCCATATTAATTTACTCTCTAAAATCTGATATCCCTTGCGGCGAAACATTAGTTGATAAAGTAGCGAGACAATGTTCAAAACATGACTGAAAATAAGTTCACTAAATAGAGATAAGAACATCTATGATTGACATGTCATCTAAAGTCGACATACAATTTTAAAATGTTAGAAATGAAGTAATACAGAATGCTATGCTTGTAACGTACGTTGTTGTTCTACATTGTTTAGCTGGGTACCTACGGGGTCACAGAGAAAGCATCCCAGGTTTTGGAGGGAAAAGCCGTAATTGTAACGATCTGCACTACACCAGAAACAAGAGGCACAACTAAAGGGAAAATAATGCAATGTGTGTTCCAGCTCACAAGCGACATTGAAGCAGATAGTTCCTGTGACTTAGTATGGGCAGAGGTTACATTCGACAACCGGAATAATTTAATAACTGGCTCCTTTTACCAACCCCCAGTCTCAGATGAAAGAGTTGCTGAACAGATCAAAGAAAACTTGAGTATCATCACAAATAGGTACGCTACTCATACAATTATACACTACTGGCCATTAAAATTGCTACACCAAGAAGAAATACACATGATAAACGGGTATTCATTGGTCAAATATATTATACTAGAACTGACATGTGATCACATTTTCACGCAATTTGGGTGCATCGATCCTGAGAAATCAGTACCCAGAACAACCACCTCTGACCATAATAACAGCCTTGATATGCCTGGGCATTGAGTCAAACAGAGCTTGGATGGCGCATATGCAGCTTCAACAGGATACCACAGTTCATTAGCAGTAGCGGCTGGCGTATTGTGACGAGCCATTTGCTCGGCCACCATTGACCAGACGTTTCCAATTGGTGCGAGATCTGGAGAATGTGCTGGCCAGGGCAGCAGTCGAACATTTTTTGTATCCAGAAAGACCCGTACAGGACCTGCAACGTGCGGTCGTGCATTATGCTGCTGAAATGTAGGGTTTCCCAGGGATCGAATGAAGGGCAAAGCCACAGGTCGTAACACATCTCAAATGTAACGTCCACTGTTCAAAGTGCCGTCAATGCGAACAAGAGGTGACCGGGCCGTGTAACCAATGGCACCCCATACCATCACGCCAGGCGATACGCCAGTATGGCGATGACGAATACACGATTCCAATGTGCGGTCACTGCGATATCGCCAAACACGGAGGCGACAATCATGATGTTGTATACAGAACCTGGATTCATCCGAAAAAATGACGTTTTGCCACTCATGCACCCAGGTTCGTCGTTGAGTACACCATCGCAGGAGCTCCTGCGTTTGATGCAGCGTCAAGGGTAACCGCAGCCACGGTTGCCGAGCTGATAGTCCATGCTGCTGCAAACGTCGTCGAACTGTTTGTGCAGATGGTTGTTGTCTTGCAAACGCGCCCATCTGTTGACTCAGGGATCGAGACGTCGCTGCACAATCCGTTACAGCCATGTGGATAAGATGCCTATCATCTCGACTGCTAGTGATACGAGGCCATTGGGCTCCAGGACGGCGTTCCGTATACCCTCCTGAACCCACCGATTCCATATTCTGCTAACAGTCATTGGATTTCGACGAACGCGAGCAGCAATGTCACGATACGATAAACCGTAATCGCGATAGGCTACACTCCGACCTTTATCAAAGTCGGAAACGTGATGGTACGCATTTCTCCTCCTTACATGTGGCATCACATCAACGTTTCACCAGGCCAGCTGCTGTTTGTGTATGAGAAATCGGTTGGAAACTTTCCTCATGTCAGCACCTTGTAGGTGTCGCCACCGACGCCAACCTTGTGTGAATGCTCTGAAAAGCTAATCACTTGCATATCACGACATCTTCTTCCTGTCAGTTAAATTTCGCGTCTGTAGCACGTCATCTTCGTGGTGTAGCAACTTTAATGGCCAGTAGTGTAGTTGGCAGTGACTTAAATCTACCTTCCGTATGTTGCCAAAAATACGTTTTCAGACCCTATTGTAGATAGAAAACAACTTCTGTAATTTTTCTAAATGCGTTTTTTTCAATTGTTTTCATGAATTAAATCACGAGGCCAATCAAATTGTAAATAGTTACGAAAACACACTTGACCTCTTAGCCAGAAATAATCCTGAGCATCACGACGGACACAGTCGAGCGAGGCTCAATTTCGTAACAAAGAAATTTACCAAAACTAAATGCGAAATATATCTATTTATAAAAGGAGCTAAAAATTCGCTTGACATCTTTCTAAGAGACAGTCTCCAATCACTATGTAAGTGAAGACCATAAGTGGCTTAAGTTCAAAGAAATAGTATCAGCAGCACTCGAGAGATTCATACCAAATAAATTAATAAGAGACGGAACTGATCCCCCATGGTACACAAAACACGACAGAAAGCTGCTTCAGGAGCACCGAAAAAGGCACGGTTAATTTAGACCAACGCAAAATCTCCAAGATCGGCGAAGTTTTACTGAGGCTCGAAATCGGGTGCGGATTTCAATGCGAGATGCATTTAATAGTTTCCACAACGAAAGTCTCTCTAGAAATATGGCGGAAAATTAAAAGAGATTCTGGTCCTATGTTAAGTAAACCAGCGGAAAGGCTCAGTAATCACCTTTACTGCGCGCCAGCGTTGGGAAGGAGGAGGGGGAGACAAGGGACCCAACCCTTCGGAGCAGGTAAAATCGTGGCAAATGTCCGGCGTAGCATATGTCTGGCGTGGCAAATGTCCGCACACCATACTCAACGACGGCGCATCGTTTCAGAGGAGGGGGGGGATGTGGTATCGATAGCAACGATGCCACAGCGTATTAAAGTTATTAGGTTGTGCTTCGGCTCCTGCTATTTTTCATTCCCAACTGCAGCAGTTGTGTGCCACTGTCCCTGGTTGCTCAAATTATCTGGACGATATAGTTGTATCAGGTCGCACCTCTGACGAAAATTTGCATGCCTTATTTACTGTACTTTTGCAGGCAGGACTAAAGTGTAACAGAGACAAGTGCAAATTTTTTCAAACTGAGATTCAGTATTAGGACATATGATTAATGGACAGGGTATCCACTCCTCGCCGTCACATCTCAATGCGATCAGAGACTTGCCAGCACCCAGGGACTTGAAAGAACTTCAGTCTGTGTTGGGCAAAATTACATATTACATTCGGTTTGTACCAAATGCAGGAGCAGATCCATGCGGGATACAAAAGCAGGGCCTTCCATTCCACCACCAGCGTGGTTGACAACTGCTGCAATGAGACGTGTTGCAGTATGGCTCCCCAACAAATCTCGTACGTGCTCAATGTGACAGAGGAACGGAGAGGCCAGTTCCAAGGGCTCCTCACTTGCGCTCTTCGATTCGATCACGCATTGTCATGTATAACAATGTAGTCACTGCCAAATCTTCCACTTAAAAGATTCGTATAGTGAAGGAGTACAGTGTCACAACAATGTCGAATGATGATTGTACAGTGTTCAAATATTTGGAGGTCAGTACACCCATGCAACCTTTCGACACCCCGTGTCTGTCACCTACACTCATGCTCATAAATTAAGGACCATGCTGATACATGGTGAAACAACACTCTGGTGGACGGTTTGCGGGTTTAAATCACCTCGGCGTATGACCATACGGTGCATTTGACCTGCGGTTGTCGCACGGTGGCGCTGGCAGCAGTCCAACTACGCAGAGGTGTGTTGGTGCATGTCAGAGTACGGTGCAGCGAGTAAGTGCGCACATGTTTTCAGACTTGCTAATGATGACTGTGTGTTAAAAATGGCTCAAAGAACACATATTGATGACGTTATGAGGGGCAGAATACTAGGGCGACTGCAGGCTGATGGAACACAGCAGGTCGTAGCACGGGCCCTCCGTGTGCCACAAAGAGTGATCTCAAGATTATGGCAACGATTCCAGAACACAGGAAACGTGTCCAGGCGCTACAGTACTGGACGTCCACAGCGTACAACACCACAAGATGACCGATATCTCACCATCAATGCCCGCAGACGGCCACGGAGTACTGCAGGTCGCCTTGCTCGGAACCCTACCGCAGCCACTGGAACAGTTGTCTCCGACACACAGTCTACAGACGACTGAACAGACATGGTTTATTCGCCCGGAGACCTGCAAGGTGCATTCCACTGACTCCTGGCCATAGGAGAGCTCGTAAAGCCTGGTGTCAAGAACACAGTACATGGTCATTGGAACAGTGGTCTCCGGTTATGTTCACTGACGAGTCCAGGTATAGTCTGAACAGTGATTGCCGCCGGGTTTTCATCTGGCGTGAACCAGGAACCAGGAACCAGATACCAACCCCTTAATGTCCTTGAAAAGGACCTGTATGGAGGTCGTTGTATGATGGTGTGGGGTGGGATAATGATTGGTGCACGTACACCCCTGCATGTCTTTGACAGAGGAACTGTAACAGGTCATTTTGCACCAGTATGTCCGCCTTTTCAGAGATGCAGGCTCCTGGTGGATGATAACACACGGCCCCACCGAGCTGCCATTGTCGAGGAGTACCTGGAAACTAAAGATATCATTTGAATGGAGTGGCTTTCCTGTTCTCCAGACCTAAACCCCATGTAGCACGTCTGGGATGCTCTCGGGCGACGTATCGCTGCTCGTCTTCAAACCCCTACGACACTTCAGGAGCTCTGACAGGCACTGGTGCCAGAATGGGAGGCTATACCCCATCAGCTGCTCGACCACCTGATCCAGAGTACGCCAACCGGTTGTGCGGCCTGTGTACGTTTGCATGGTGATCATATCCCATACTGATGTTGGGGGGGAGGGTGTACATGCGAAGGAAACAGTGGCGTTTTGTAGCACATGTGTTTCGGGACGGTTTTCTCAACTTATCAGCAATATCGTGGACTTGCAGATCTGTGCCGTGTGTGTTCCCTATGTGCCTATGCTATTAGCACCAGTTTTGTGTAGTGCCACGTTGTATGGCACCACATTCTGCAATTATCCTTAATTTATGAGCATGAGTGTAAAAGATCAACACGATCACGCTCGATAAATATCCTGGTTGCATTACGTGTTGCTAACTCTCTTGATATGAGGGTATGTCCAGAATACTGTCTAACGTTATGTTTTTAATGGTCCAAGTGTTACTGTGTGGCGAAGCATAACGTTGCATGGGCGTACTGACCCAAATCTTTGGACACTGTAAACTCACCGGTCAACGCTACTGCGACAGTACTCCTTCCCCCTCCCCCACCCTCTCCGTTCCCATTGCGTCCTTTTCAGGGGTGCATTCGACCGTGAATTCATTGTTATGGATGCCAATACTCGACCGCATCGAACTGCACAATTGGAAGAGCTCTTGGAACGAGAGGACATTCGGCGATTGGAGTGGCCTGGGGCCCTATTCTGTATCGTTCATACCGATCGGTGTAGTAGGTTAGTCACGGTAGTGACGTCATTTTTGGTTCTTTATCGAAATATCCTATTCAGTAAGCTTCTGAGACTTGTTACCGAACGGTCCTCCCACCGACTTTACGGCAATTATACCAAGAGATTTTGGATTTCGGTCTTGCCCTGTCGATTGCTGAGCTGTGGTTTACGTACACCTATAATTTGTTATTTTAAACATATTTAGCGGTTTTAGCTTTGGATTTAGTGATTGTGTTACTAATGAATCACCAGAGGACGCATCCGGTTGGAAAGTGAGTTCAAGATTGACTATTTTCCTTTGTTAGAAATATGGTTAGGTTGTTACGTTTTCGGTCAATATTCTCTCAAAATACGTGTTATTTTTATGCAAATAAGAGTTTAAAGATCATTAAATATCAAGACATCGACTCTGATAATATATATTACATGAGTGTGAACTGACGTTACTAGTGCCTTTGTGTACTTTTTCCCACAGATGGGTTATTTAGTAACTATCGAAACGAGTTTTCAACTTTTAAGTAACAATGAAAAGCAATTACGTGAAGCCTGATATTGGAAACAATCCAAACTATCACGCATTTATGACTTACGCAGCACCGTTTGACAACGAAGTCAGCCTACGTTGCTCTACTCAATATGACAAGAATTGACCAATAGGCTAAGTGATTAGCGCGCGGGAATGTAATACGAAAGGAGATAGGTTCGCGCAGGGGAGAACGAAAAAATTTTTTTTTCCTCTGCATACATTCAACACGTTCTGAGACATTGTTCTTCGTGTAAGTTAAGACTTTTCTGCAATATTCGTTATCACTTACATGTAAGAGCGCACTTCCTCAGTAATGATTTCGTGATTTCTGTGTGTTTAAAATACGAAATATTGTTGGAGATGAAATTGCTGTTAGTGCAATAACCGACAGTGACCTTTATATTTTTTCTTGTCAGAAATAATTCACCATTTTTTCCGAATATGTAGCGATTTCCGAGTATGCAGTTAGATAGGAATCTAAGAGCACAACTTAAATTACTAGGAATGTGACTAGCAGCAGTCATCTTCATAATCTTGCTTGTCACAATTATTTATCTTCGATCGAATCCTCAACCACAGAAGACAGAGATGAAAGATCTCTGCTGTAATATTTTTAGACTAGCACCAGATACGAAACATTTTCATTCATGAGATGCATGTTATTAACTTCGACGAACTGCAGGATTTCTCGAAAATGCGGTTTTTTCCAATTTTGTTTTTAAGACCCAAATCGTTGACCTATCATATAGGGAAGTGGGCTACTTAATCATTTGGATCTCTAGGAGCGAGATATAACCACGTTCTGTTTATCTCCTTATTGGTTCAAATGGTTCTGATCACTACGGGACTTAACTTCTGAGGTCATCAGTCCCTTAGAACTACTTAAACCTAACTAACCTAAGGACATCACACACATCCATGCCCGAGGCAGGATTCGAACCTGTGACCATAGCGGTCGCGCGGTTCCAGACTGTATAGCTTCTTATTCTTTGAAACTCTCAGAATCAATTATTCGGGTGTTTTTATAGATGTATTAGTACAACTCATTTTCCGAAACGTAAAATCCAAAACCTGATGTCATTGTGAATGAGAATAAGATGACATGATGCGGCAATTAAGACAATCTGCACAACACAGTCAAATACGCTATCGTTATTATGCATGCATGGAAACATGCGGTCAGAGAAACTGTAAAAATTTTTATCCATTTCAGCTGAGAATCGGGGAAAGGGATATGCTGCGCCTGATACTGTTAAGGAGGAGGCAAGGGCGATGAAAGCGGGTACTTCAGCTCAATGGAATGCGGCGTCATGCGTTATGGCAACGCAAACGCAATTTTCGGTACTTGGAAGAATAGCGCGCCTGTGTCGTCTGCTAGCCGCTTTATGTTCGTGGCGCTGTGCGCGCTGCAGTGCGCATGCGCGGATCTGCAGCCGCTTGCTTTTGATTGGTTTGCGCGACAAAAACCAACAACAGCGCTTCGGTTCTCTAGATCCGAGCGGTATCGCTACCGAAATGCATACTGAATAACGCAGGGACTCTAATTCGAGTACTAGACCGTTCGGTGCTCTTGAGTACCGAAACGATCGGCGTAATGGCGGAAAGATACAGAATAGGCACCCTGGCCATTTCCCCGACTTGAATCCCATCGAGCGCATGCGGGATTTGTTGGGGAGCCGTACTGCAGCACGTCCACATGAACCAACAACCACGCAGCAGTTGTCAACCACACTTGTGGTGGAATGGAAGGCCCTGCCTCAAGGACTCGTTACCAACCTTGTGGCCAGCATGGGAGGACGTTGCAGAACATACATCGCAGTGGGTGCTGATCACAAACCCCAGTACAAAACATGTCTTGCCTCTTTTAATGTCCAGAGCACCATCATAAACCGTCGTGAGTTGAGTGTAAGTATTGTCTTTGAATAAAAGTGTCGCTTCCGTTATTCTCATTGAGTATATCTTTCAATAACTTTCTGTACTATACTGCAGCAGTTAGTCCAAGTTTCATCGAGCTATGTTACTTGTTAGTAACACGTCCTGTGGAAGTAGTTTTCGTCCTTAATTTATGCAACAAAATGTATAACGCAGCAGAGAGCAACTAAAAACGTGTGAAAGACACAACGACAGAGTCCGTGTAATTTTATTTTAGGTACCTTCTTAGAGTAAAAATTCCACTTCTGCGAGTAAACAAATGCTAGCTTGTTTGGCTGCTACACGTGTTCGACTTCTTTTACTCTAGAAGAATTTTCAGCTGCCTGTATCAAACTCTTCTCCTTTTATTGCGTTTATACATTAGATATAAGTTAAAACAATTCTAAATTTGTTTCCAGATTATTATCATCGATTGCTGTTTGGCTCAGGACTTACTCTATACTTTAGTGGTTAGAATACCTTGTGCTTCTTCTCATGTAAGTGCCGCAATATAACTGTTTTCTTTTATCTGTACTCAACGTTGTTTCTTCTTGGCATTTGTGACCACAGTTCACAACTGTTTTCACCAATATGTCTTTAAACACGTGTACTTAGTTTGTGTGGTGGAGGTGTTTGGGTGGTTGTAGGAATTGTGATTTCCTATGGGCGAGCTGTATTTATCGGGCCGGCCGGTGTGGCCCTGCGGTTAAAGGCGCTTCAGTCTGGAACCGCGTGACCGCTACGGTCGCAGGTTCGAATCCTGCCTCGGGCATGGATGTGTGTGATGTCCTTAGATTAGTTAGGTTTAATTAGTTCTAAGTTCTAGGCGACTGATGACCTCAGCAGTTAAGTCGCATAGTGCTCAGAACCATTTGAACCATTTTTGTATTTTTCGGTTTGTTATTGTTTCTTTGACTACAGCGAACACTGAGCTGGTACTTATGTTGGTTTCGTGTCATTTTACCGGCCCTTTGTCTATGAACTTCCTCCTGTAATGATTACAGTTTTCTGTTGTCGTCGATCTAGTAATTTTCACATCTTTTCCCATGCGTGTTGGTTCATGATCACGTTTTCTAGATGTTCAGCAAACGCTAAATCGTTATTTTTATACTTCAGCTTCTTGTACATTCTTTTTGCAAACATCCCCAGATACAAGAGCTTGCCCTCTTGACCGTCTAATTGATATACTCCTTCCCCTTCACATTTTCTCTTATGTATGACGATGTGACTAGAATGTTTTTCTTATTCTACAGGGTGTTACAAAAAGGTACGGCCAAACTTTCAGGAAACATTCCTCACACACAAAGAGGGAAAATATGTTATGTGGACATGTGTCCGGAAACGCTTACTTTCCATGTTAGAGCTCATTTTATTACTTCTCTTCAAATCACATTAATCATGGAATGGAAACACACTGCAACAGAACGTACCAGCGTGACTTCAAACACTTTGTTATAGGAAATGTTCAAAATGTCCTCCGTTAGCGAGGATACATGCATCCACCCTCCATCGCTTGGAATCTCTGATGCGCTGATGCAGCCCTGGAGAATGGCGTATTGTATCACAGCCGTCCACAATACGAGCACGAAGAGTCTCTACATTTGGTACCGGGGTTGCGTAGACAAGAGCTTTCAAATGCCCCCATAAATGAAGTCAAGAGGGTTGAGGTCAGGAGAGCGTGGAGGCCATGGAATTGGTCCGCCTCTACCAATCCATCGGTCACCGAATCTGTTGTTGAGAAGCGTACGAACCCTTATACTGAAATGTGCAGGAGCTCCATCGTGCATGAACCACTTGTTGTGTCGTACTTGTAAGGGCTCATGTTCTAGCAGCTCAGGTAGAGTATCCCGTATGAAATCATGATAACGTGCTCCATTGAGCGTAAGTGGAAGAACATGGGGCCCAATCAAGACATCACCAACAATGCCTGCCCAAACGTTCATAGAAAATATGTGTTGATGACGTGATTGCACAATTGCGTGCGGATTCTCGTCAGCCCACACATGTTGATTGTGAAAATTTACAATTTGATCACGTTGGAAGGAAGCCTCATCCGTAAAGAGAACATTTGCTCTGAAATGAGGATTGACACATTGTTGGATGAACCATTCGCAGAAGTGTACCCGTGGAGGCCAATCAGCTGCTGATAATGCCTGCACACGCTGTACGTGGTATGGAAACAACTGGTTCTCACGTAGCACTCTCCATACAGTGGCGTGGTCAACATTACCTTGTACAGCAGCAACTTCTCTGACGCTGACATTAGGGTTATCGTCAACTGCACGAAGAATTGCCTCGTCCATTGCAGGTGTCCTCGTCGTTCTAGGTCTTCCCCAGTCGCGAGTCATAGGCTGGAATGTTCAGTGCTCCCTAAGACGCCGATCAATTGCTTCGAACGTCTTCCTGTCGGGACACCTTCGTTCTGGAAATCTGTCTCGATACAAACGTACCGCGGCACGGCTATTGCCCCGTGCTAATCCATACATCAAATGGGCATCTGCCAACTCCGCATTTGTAAACATTGCACTGACTGCAAAACCTCGTTCGTGATGAACACTAACCCGTTGATGCTACGTGCTGATGTGCTTGATGCTAGTACTGTAGAGCAATGTCGCATGTCAACACAAGCACCGAAGTCAACATTACCTTCCTTCAATTGGGTCAACTGGCGGTGAATCGAGGAAGTACATTACATACTGACGAAACTAAAATGAGCTCTGACATGGAAATTAAGCGTTTCCGGACACATGTCCACATAACATCTTTTCTTTATTTGTGTGCGAGGAATGTTTTCTGAAAGTTTGGCCGTACCTTTTTGTAACACCCTATATATTATTGATTATTAAAAATTGGCACTATAGCCTGACATAAACAAATCGCAGCCATTCCAGAATTATGAACATGTAATTTGTCAGCTACGAAATTAAACAAGAATTACAGTTTATCACATTAAAGTATGCACTGAAACATCTGACAAACATTGATAGCCGCGCGGGATTAGCCGCCCGGACTAGGTCGCTGTAGTCATGGATTGTGCGGCTGGTCCCGGCGGAGGTTCCAGTCCTCCCTCGGGCGTGGGTGTGTGTGTTGTGTAATTTGGGTTAAGTAGTGCGTAAGCTTAGGGACTGGTGACCTTAGCAGTTAAGTCCCATAAGATTTCACACACTGTTTTTTAAACATTGACAAAATCAAACTATTACCTTGGCACATCTGGATGATGGGCCGGGAGTCAGATACTAATAACTGTGTCTCATTATAAAACAGCAGTATTCGTGAAGTCATGACGTGATTGCTGAAATGTTAATATTAAAAATTAGACAAAGGTTTAGAAGAATATCCATGTACATCTGCCGCCAGAGTTGAAAGCATAATGATTATAAAAAATCTGGAAGCAACTCTTGTGACTGAAGCCTGATAATTGCTGAAACTTGATTTAAATGATTTGATTGTCCCCACGGTTAGCATCCCAGTCATGGTTAGACCTCACCATTTTAATCTGCAGGATGACGCTGAAGTGTCTGCAGAATGAGTCACTGGTTTCGCCCTAATAACTTGAGTCTGTGGCTAAGTGCAAGTCCCCAGCACATGTGATCGAAAAGACGCTCATATGCCCAACTGATGAGACACAGACGAGAAGTCTTCTGCCCGTGAAGTGATTTTGTTCCGTCTGCTTCCGAAAAGGAAGACTCAGGTTTTCGTGTCATTTCAGTTGGCCTAGACGCAGATATTCCGAACGTCAACCAGTAAAAAGACGCCTTGTAAGAAGGTGGTCCCTTCGCGACTCTATTTTCTGGCAGTTAACTCGTAAAGCGTTCCCTAACATCTGATGCTGAGAAGCGTATATATATATATATATATATATATATATATATATATATATATATATATATGTCTTTTTCCATGGCCAATGAGGTAGGTCCTTGATAAGACAGTCATGTTTCTCTCTCTAACTGCTAATCTGTACATGTCAGCCAGTCTTGGCGATTCCTACATTGTGTTAAATATTCAGTTTTTGCAGTGCCTGGGCCCTGCCGGCGTCTCACACTCATAAAGGTGGCTTTACTGTTGATTCCCACTCCACGTTTAGATCTTACCTCCATTGGGCGGTGTATTTCGGAGAAAGCCTTGTTTTCTGTGTTTTTGTCACGAAAGGGTCTTCTTGGGCTCTTGCTACAAACGGCATTCCTCCTCTTTCCAGATTTCAATCGTACACTGCTTGACAATTGCTGAGGATAAGAGACGTTGTTGGACAGGAATAATCACAGGCAATAATGGACGTTATGAAACACAGTAGTACACGTAGAATGCTATATTTATAATGAAAAATTTCACCACATGAGGAATTAGGGGAACAGACATAAACATCGACATTGGACTCTCAGTGAGAAATAGCCCCTCCTCGGGCACAAATGCATATTTCATACCTATTGTTGATGCTGGCTAAGGAACTGTTGAGGAGTTCTTGGAGGATATTGTCCCACTTGTCTATCAAGGCTTTTTTCAGTTCTGGCGTGGTTCGGGAAGCGGTGAAACACATTTGCCAAGACAACCCCATTTCATACTTTCAATATCTTCACTTTCCAATGTGTCCGACATCTCAGCGGTCCTCTATGGGTGGCATTGTCGTTCATGAATGGAAAGCCAGGACCCATCGCACCCTTAAACAGACTAGAGATAGGCAAACGCGTTCATCCTTGGGAACTAATTCACTGGAGATCGCTCTTTTTTGTGAACCGTTCAATTTTACTCGTTCACCGTTCATTTGTACATGGCATATGGTTCTTATGAAAAACTGAAAATTGGTAGCACAGGTGACTGAAGATGGAAGGTGCCAAGAGGTGGCACTTGCCTCCCCTGTGGAATACAGAGTTTTTATTCATCAGAGAATTCACACACACTTGTAGGAGTAATTTTCGTGATTCTGCAAAACCTCTCGTTTCGCCAACTGTGGCGTTAAGTACCTGATCGCAGTGAAATAATTTAAGGTGGTGCACGAAAAATCGGCCCCGAGTACTAGACTGCGCATTGTTGCCCACCAATCGTCATCTACTGTTTCGAAGTTGTTGTTTGCATTAGCTTATTAGTTATTTATTTACTGCCTAATTATTACATGTTTGTCTGTTCCGCTTGTAGCGGTCAACAAATCGTGCATAATTAGCGAGCCGTCTGTACCACTGAAATAATATTCTCTTTACAAAATGTGACACTAGATTATGGAACTAGATTATGGAGCGCGGGCTTCATTCGTTTGTAAATAGGTCTGCCTTACATGACAATGAATATGCCGTTTTACTCGGGATAAAAAAAAAAAAAACGGAAAATGGCCATTCGTGTGTCCCGTGATGACTTCCTTCCGTGTGTAATAACAAAAAAACCTTGCTTTTTTTATAGCTTTTTTATAAATATGTCTTCTGCTGTTTATCGAAATAGTGAAGTAAGCTTATATGCTCTTTTTTACCTGAAAAGATTTATGTATTTCATACTACATTATTTTTTTGTTATTTACGTGATTATGAAATACACTTTAATTACCGATCTCGGACGCTGATTGCAATACGAAAAGAATCAGAAGTCCAGAGTTCAAAAAAAGTTTGAAACAGATCTAGAATGGTCGTGAGCAGCGAACGAAACGAACACTCGATACTGCCACTACTAGGAACAGTTGGCAGTGAAACTGAGACGAGTGGCGAAGAAGGACGAGGGAGACCGAGACCGAGACAGACGGGAAAGGGACCGAGGCTGGAACGAGACTGGACGACGTGCCGTTGCGGGAACGAGACCGACAGTTTCCCGTTCCCGGGTACTGTAAGTAGAAAGCTGCGACCGAAGTGAACTATGAAAGACCGTTCCTTACAATTCGTTTCTCGCTCCTTCCGTTCATCTTGGTGAACCGTTTCTTTGGACCCGTTAGTTCGCGAACGACCCATCTCTGAAACAGACGGAAATGATCCAGAATGATCTCCCTGCGATACTGCTATGCTGTAACGGTCTCTCGCGCTAAGACGTGCAGCGGTGTTCGGCCACTGTGCATAATACCTGTCTACCCCGTAACGTCTAGGACAGGCAGAGGACATCCTTGAACATTACATGGTGTCTAACGTTCTCCTCTCTGTCTCTACGCACTAACTGGTGGCCAGAATCACTTGCGACAGTAAAGTGGATCTGTAGGAGAACATCACTGTGCACGGCTGTAGCAGACCCCAACCAATACGCTCTCCACACCAACGAACTCTTACTCCACGATGGCGTGGTCGAAGCGGAATGCATTTGACCGACTTCCGACCGTACTAACGAGGATGATTTAGCTGCCATAAAATGGTTCTGGCAGAGACACATGTACCGGTAGCGACTGAAAGGTCGGCAACGATCTGGCTAGGAGTGAGATATCTGTTCATTTTCGCCACTAGCGCTACATATCGATCCTCTCGTGGTTTGGTGGTCCATCTGCTGCCTCAGGCACGCTTTTGCATAGCATTTGCTCCTCCAGCGACTGTTTCTAATCGCGACGTGACACTTTCGGACACACCTATTACTGTGGCCAGACGGATGGCAGAGGGAACCAGGGTAGTGACACTTTCACAGGCTCTGAGCATTCCAGCTGCTCGCTCACGATCGTATCCACACGAGTCTTTCAGATGTATTGCCGTACCGCTCAGAATGTCACGCTAATCAGTTCCACAAAAAACTTCGAGAAATACTATACTGCGTACACTTTCGAAAGCATACAGAGCGTTCAAGCACAAGCTTTGCTCCAGTTAACACGTCTCGACCTCTACATTTCCGTTTACTTTCTTTCATCAGGTGTCCCGTAGCAATTGTCTGTTGTTCTGTAGCAACTCGTACTTGTTCCTTATAAAATGTTAGTTGTTCCTTAACAGTTGCCAAGCAGTGTGAAACAGTCCCTGCTGGTATCCCCACAGCAAAGGCTATTGTGACTTCAGCGAGTGGCACCCAGCGGTATCTCCACAGAGGAAAGCTGGTCACCCAACAGGCGTCGACCCGTGCTGCTGCCCACTCGTCCCTTCTCCTTCTGGGAAGTCGTCCAGGTGGTGTTCTCTGCTGACTGCCTACGTGACCTGACCCTGCCTGCTCTTTCGCAGCTCAACTCAGTAAGCTTCCAGAGTAGCATCTTATTCCATTGTGAAAATATCTCAAATAATAAAGTTATTGTAGAGCTGTGAAATCGCTTTAATCATTTGTAATAACCTTGTACTTACTGAACACCTCACCTGGATGTAGATAGTGCATGTAGTCTTTCCAGCAGCCAACAATCAACTTTGGTACTTTCCAGTCACAGAGTAGAGGAGGATCTGTGGATACGACAGCTGGCAGAAATTTTCTTAGCTTGGGGGAATGTTTACTGGCTGCGTGGCTCCACATACGCAGCTCCATACTTCCTGAATCAGTTGCAGCACAATACAGCCTTGTTTGACGTTTAAGGTCGACAACTGGATTACTTACTGCCTGCGATATTGAGCTCTGTGTCAACGGACTGCTCCGCCACGAACTTGGCACCGGGATATGTGAAACTGGTTTGTTTATGCTACCACGACGCAGCCATCTTGTGGACTTGATTGTCTGCAGTTTTATTGCGTTTAAATAAAGCTTGTTTGGCACAAGTACACAAGCATTACACATCGGATTATTCATTTCATATGTCAACTCAGAGTTAGTTACACGTAAGTCATAAATACGTACATTTGTTTAGAGCAATTTTTTTTTTTACATACGGGAGCTTTATATGAAGCACAAAGCACTACTGCAATTCCTCTGTGGGAAATCAGTGCGATGTCCGTCCGACGTGTGTTGCGTCGACGTTCACACATGAAACCATACAAAATTCAGCTACCACAAGCTCTTCGTGAAAGCGACAAACAACAACATCAATATGGGATATGATCACCATGCACACGTACACAGCTCGCACAACGAGTTGGCATACTCTGGATCAGGTGGTCGACCAGCTGCTGGGGTATAGCCTCCCATTCTTGCACCAGTGCCTGTCGGAGCTCCTGAAGTGTCATAGGGGTTTGAAGACGTGCAGCGATACGTCGACCGAAAGCATCCCAGACGTGCTCGATGGGCCGGATCGAATCCTCCTGGCGACTTAACGACGGAGGCCGGTGTGCTAGCCAGCATGGATGTGGTTTTTAGGCGGTTTTCCACATCCCACTAGGTTAATACCGGGCTGTTCCCCACATCCCGCGTCAGTTACAGTGCTCGCAGTTATCTGAACACATTTGTACTATTCCATGGATTACTCCAGACACAGACAGTTGGGGTACACTAATCCGGCAAGTTTCACGCGTAGCCCGCGGAAGTCGACGAATAAAGCAAGCAGGGAGCTAAACGTACCACAGCCGACGGTTTGGAAAATTTTACGGAAAAGGCTAAAGCAGAAGCTTTACCGTTTACAATTGCTACAAGCCCTGACACCCGATGACAAAGTCAAACGCTTTGAATTTTCGGCGCGGTTGCAACAGCTCGTGGAAGAGGATGCGTTCAGTGCGAAACTTGTTTTCAGTGATGGAGCAATATTTTTTCTTAATGGTGAAGTGAACAGACACAATGTGCGAATCTGGGCGGTAGAGAATCCTCACGCATTCGTGCAGCAAATTCGCAATTCAGCTAAAGTTAACGTGTTTTGTGCAATCTCACGGTTTAAAGTTTACGGCCCCTTTTTCTTCTGCGAAAAAAAAGTTACAGGACACGTGTATCTGGACATGCTGGAAAATTGGCTCATGCCACAACTGGAGACCGACAGCACCGACTTCATCTTTCAACAGGATGGTGCTCCACCGCACTTCCATGATGATGTTAGACATTTCTTAAACAGGAGATTGGAAAACCGATGGATCGGTCGTGGTGGAGATCATGATCAGCAATTCATGTCATGGCCTCCACGCTCTCCCGACTTAACCCCATGCGATTTCTTTCTGTGGGGTTATGTGAAAGATTCAGTGTTTAAACCTCCTCTACCAAGAAACGTGCCAGAACTGCGAGCTCGCATCAACGAAGCTTTCGAACTCATTGATGGGGACATGCTGCGCCGAGTGTGGGAGGAACTTGATTATCGGCTTGATGTCTGCCGAATCACTAAAGGGGCACATATCGAACATTTGTGAATGCATAAAAAAACTTTTTGAGTTTTTGTATGTGTGTGCAAAGCATTGTGAAAATATCTCAAATAATAAAGTTATTGTAGAGCTGTGAAATCGCTTCAATCATTTGTAATAACCTTGTACTTACTGAACACCTCTCCTGGATGTAGATAGTGCATGTAGTCTTTCCAGCAGCCAACAATCAACTTTGGTACTTTCCAGTCACAGAGTAGAGGAGGATCTGTGGATACGACAGCAGGCAGAAATTTTCTTAGCTTGGGGGAATGTTTACTGGCTGTGCAGAGGTACCATCTGGGACTGTACAATCTTGCGCCATCACATACTCGTTCTGCGTGGCTCCACATACGCAGCTCCATACTTCCTGATTCAGTTGCACCACTATACAGCCTTGTTTGACGTTTAAGGTCGACAACTGGATTACTTACTGCCTGCGATATTGAGCTCTGTGTTCTGCTCCGCCACGAACTTGGCACCGGGATATGTGAAACTGGTTTGTTTATGCTACCACGACGCAATCATCTTGTGGAGTTCATTGTCTGCAGTTTTATTGCGTTTAAATAAAGCTTGTTTGGCATAAGTACACAAGCATTACACATCGGATTATTCATTTAATATGTCAACTCGGAGTTAGTTACCCGTAAGTCGTAAATACGTACATTTGTTTAGTGCAACTTTTTTTTTACATACGGGCGCTTTATATGAAGCACAAAGCACTACTGCAATTCCTCTGTGGGAAATCAGTCCGATGTCCGTCCGACGTGTGTTGCGTCGACGTTTACACATGAAACCATACAAAATTCAGCTACTACAAGCTCTTCGTGAAGGCGACAAACAACAACGCGTGCAACTCTGTAATTACGTTCTTGGCAAGATGGACGAGGGCAGTTTTCTTCCAAGCTTAATGTTTAGTGGCGAGGCAACAGTCCATTTAAATAATGTGAGAATATGGGGTATGTAAGAACCACATTAATTTTTGAGTCAGAGAATTATTGAACAATGGATTGGTCGCTCTGAACCGAATGATTCAGCCTTACGTTACTGTTCTCCGAGGTCACCGGACTTGACTGTATGTAATTATTTCTTGTGGGGATTCATAAAAGACTCTGCTTGTGTGCGTCCATTATCAACAGCAATGAATGAACTGAGAGATCGCATAACAGCAGCTGTGGAAGCTGTAAATTAAGGCATGCTCGCTGCAGTGTGGGAACCATTCGAATACCGCACTGACAGAAGCCGTGCATCTCAAGGAGGGCTTATTGAACACCTATGAAAAGGTATGCAAAAAAGCTTTTTGAGTTTCCTGTTCATCAAAACACAAAATTAATTGTACACGTTTATTAGTTTCAGAAGTATAGGCGTGCCAATTCGGATGATTCTTTTTTATACACCCTATATTTATGTTACGCTGCGCGGGATTAGGCGAGCGGTCTCACGCGCTGCAGTCATGGACTGTGCGGCTGGTCCCGGCGGAGGTTCGAATCCTCCCTCGAGCATGGGTGTGCGTGTTTGTCCTTAGGATAATTTAGATTAAGTAGTGTGTAAGCTTAGGGAATGATGATCTGTTGTGGATTGGCAAGAGAGCCAACCCTGCATGAGAGGAAGCCGAAAGGCACGCATTTTATCTCACGCAGGCTGGCGTGAGGTCTGGAACGGGTCAAGGAAATTAGACTAGCAAAAAAGGACGTAGATGTGGAATACTTAACTTTAATCCATAAATGGTGAACATCGCTCTTGACGGTACATGTTTTACAGCATCAATAGTAACTGGTAATGGCGCCTTGCTACGTCATAGCAAATGACGTAGCTGAAGGCTATGCTAACTATCGTCTCGGCAAATGAGAGCGTATTTTGTCAGTGGACCATCACTAGCAAAGTCGGCTGTACAACTGGGGCGAGTGCTAGGAAGTCTCTCTAGACCTGCCGTGTGGCGGCGCTCGGTCTGCAATCACTGATAGTGGCGACACGCGGGTCCGACGTATACTAACGGACCGCGGCCGATTTAAAGGCTACCACCTAGCAAGTGTGGTGTCTGGCGGTGACACCACATGATCTTAGCAGTTAAGTCCCATAAGATTTCACACACATTTGAACATTTGAACATTTATGTTAAAACGAATGCTAGTCGCACTTAGGTACATGTTGTCGGGCCGACACATCTACTGGATTGCAAAGGACGTAGCATCTCACGATGATTCACTAGTTAACTTCTGCATCAGTCTGATCTCGCTTCTAGCAGTGCTTTGAAAGAAAGGTGCACCTCAAAACTTGAATCGATTTTTAAACGCGCAGTTGATATATGTCATCCGTTAAAGAATGACTTCGAGTTTAATGTTTAATCTCAGCATACACACATTACAGAATTTCATCACTGACAACAACAAGGGAGTGAAAAAAAGAGTGTGGTCCTACACATTTCCTTAAAATTCCATTTGTGTCATCAGTTAGTCGAAATGGCCACCGTCATCTCCAGTACAATTCTGGAGAGACTGAGGCAATTCGTTCGATATCACTGCACCTGCTGCAACAATGCAATGTCGGATCGTCTCGACTTTATCTCTGCGTTTACACCAGAGAAAAACCTGCAGTGGCGTGTAATCAGGCGCATGTACAGGACAATGTTGCTTCACGCCCCATCCAGCGACCAGAAAAGAGCTGGGTGAGCGCTTTCGTAGCCACAAACTGGTAGTGAACTGGACACGCATCATGCATATACATCTACACTACTGGCCATTAAAATTGTTACACCACGAAGATGACGCCCTACAGACGCGAAATGTAACCGATAGAAGAAGATGCTTTTCAGAGCATTCACACAA
Source organism: Schistocerca cancellata (assembly GCF_023864275.1). Lineage (NCBI taxonomy): Eukaryota > Metazoa > Arthropoda > Insecta > Orthoptera > Acrididae > Schistocerca > Schistocerca cancellata. The sequence continues at coordinate 855,030,641 of NC_064628.1, forward strand.
GGATGGCGCCGGTGGCGACACATACAACGTGCTGACATGAGGAAAGTTTCCAACCGATTTCTCATACACAGACAGCAGTTGACCGGCGTTGCCTGGTGAAACGTTATTGCGATGCCTCGTGTAAGGAGGAGAAATGCTTACTATCACGTGTCCAACTTTGATAAAGCTCGGATTGTAGCCTATCGCGATTGCGGTTTATCGTATCGCGACATTGCTGCTCGCGTTGGTCGAGATCCAATGACTGTTAGCAGAATATGGAATCGGTGGGTTCAGGAGGGTAATACGGAACGCCGTGCTGGATCCCAACGGCCTCGTATCACTAGCAGTCGAGATGACATTCATCTTATCCGCATGGCTGTAACGGATAATGCAGCCACGTCTCGATCCCTGAGTCAACAGATGGGGACGTTTGCAAGACAACAACCATCTGCACGAACAGTTCGACGACGTTTGCAGCAGCATGGACTACCAGCTCCGAGACCATGGCTGCGGTTACCGTTGACGCTTCATCACAGACAGGAGCGCCTGCGATGGTGTACTCAACGACGAACCTGGGTGCAGGAATGGCAAAACGTCATTTTTTCTGATGAATCCAAGTTCTGTTTACAGCATCATGATGGTCGCATCCGTGTTTGGCGACATTGCGGTGAACGCACATTGGAAGCGTGTGTTCGTGATCGCCATACTGCCGTATCACCCGGCGTGATGGTATGAGGTGCCACTGGTTACACGTATCGGTCACCTCTTGTTCTCCATTGACAGCACTTTGAACAGTGGACGTTACGTTTCAGATGTGTTACGACCCGTGGGTCCACCCTTCATTCGATCCCTGCGAAACCCTACATTTCAGCAGGCTAATTCACGACCGCATGTTGCAGGTCCTGTACGGGCCTTTCTGGATACAGAAAATGTTCGACTGCTGCCCTGACCAGCACATTCTCCAGCTCTCTCCAATTGAAAACGTCTGGTCAATGGTGGCCGAGCAACTGGCTCGTCACAATACGCCAGTCACTACTCTTGATGAACTGTGGTATCGTGTTGAAGCTGCATGGGTAGCTGTACCTGTACACGCCATCCAAGCTGTGTTTGACTAAATGCTCATGCGTATCAAGGCCGTTATTACGGGCAGAGGTGGTTGTTCTGTGTACTTTCACAGGATCTATGCACCCAAATTGCGTGAAAATGTAATCACATGTCAGTTCTAGTATAATATATTTGTCGAATGAACACGCGTTTATCATCTGCATTTCTTCTTGGTGTAGCAATTTTAATGGCCAATAGTGTACATAAACTGCTGTCCATAATTAAAGCAACAGACCCCTATTTCCCACTCCCGTGTCTAAGTCACGATCTAACGTCCGTACGATCGAGTTTTGCACGGGAGATGGCATTCCGCTCAACGGACAATGGCACCAGCGATGACGTAAGGCCCCATCAAATGGGGTTGTTTATGTCGGGTAGTCCAGCATCCACAATCGCTGTTTGCACCGTCACGGGTTGTGCAGTATGGCACAGAGAAGATGCCTACCAGACTCTCTGCAGTGGAGGGCCATGGGAAGAATGGTAGCAGGACAGTCGGAAACTGATGTGGCCCTATGGCTTAAAGTGAATCGTTGTCTTGTTTCTCGGAAGTGGCAGTAGTTCATAGAGACCGAAACTGTATCCCAAAGACTAGGACAGGGCCGACCAAGCGTTACATCACAGTGACAAGATCGTTATTTGGCTTTAAGGACACAACGGTACCGCCTTGTTACTGCACGGAAACTGGCATCTTGTCTTGCAGCATCCACTGGACGTATTGTATCGAGGCAAACGCTGTACTGAAGGTTTCATCATAGTAGCCTTTGTTGTCGGAGACTTGCTTATGTGTGCCTCTGACGCGTCTTCACAGAAGGTAACGTCTAGAGTGGAGCCGCCAACATGCCACTTGGACGGTCGAACAGTGGACCATTGTTCCTTTAATAGATGAGTCCCGAATTGGTCTGCAGAGTGCGTCTTGACGGATTCGCATCTGGAGCGAACGTGGAACACGATTTCGGGACCCAAGCATTGCGGGAAGAGACCGATATCGAGGAGGATCCCTAGTGGTGTGTCTACGGATTATGTTGATCACTCGAATTGTTCGGGTGAATCGGCAAGCTTGAACTGCTGTCAGCTATCGTGACGAGATCTTGCGACCTGATGTGCGGCTGTTGCGAGCTGCTGTAGATCCAGACTTCCTATTGATGGACAATAATGCTCGACCTCATAGAGCACGTGTTGTTGATGTTTTCTTGGCAACAGAAGGTATTGCACGCTTCATGTGGCCTGCTCGCTCCCCCCATTTGAACCCCATAGAGCGTGTCTGACAAGGGAACCTCCCCATTGCACCCCCCCCCCCCCCCAGATTTAGTTATAAGTTGGCACAGTGGATAGGCCTCGAAAAACTGAACACAGATCAATCGAGAAAACAGGAAGAAGTTGTGTGGAACTATGAAAAAAATTAGTAAAATATACAAATTGAGTAGTCCATGCGCAACATAGGCAACATCAAGGAGAATGTGACCTCAGGAGCGTCGTGGTTCTGTGGTTAACATGAGTAGCTGCGGAACAAGAAGTCCTTGGTTCAAATCTTCCTTCGACTGAAAATTTTACTTTCTTTATTTTCGCAAAGTTTTGATCTGTCCGTTCGTTCATTGACGTCCCTGTTCACTGCAATAAGTTTAGTGTCTGTGTTTTGCGACCGTACCGCAAAACCGTGCGATTAGTAGACGAAAAGACGTGCCTCTCCAATGGGAACCGAAAACATTTGACCGCAAAGTCATAGGTCAACCGCCCGCATCTCGTGGTCGTGCGGTAGCGTTCTCGCTTCCCACGCCCGGGTTCCCGGGTTCGATTCCCGGCGGGGTCAGGGATTTTCTCTGCCTCGTGATGGCTGGGTGTTGTGTGCTGTCCTTAGGTTAGTTAGGTTTAAGTAGTTCTAAGTTCTAAGGGACTGATGACCATAGATGTTAAGTCCCATAGTGCTCAGAGCCATTTGAACCATTTCATAGGTCAACCGATTCCTCCACAGGAAAACACGTCTCATATATTCTATACGACACTGGTGACGGCATGTGCGTCACATGACAGGAATATGTTGTCGACCCACCTAACTTGTACACTTAGCGAATGGGTAAAAAGATTCTTCTACCTTGCCCGATTTAGGTTTTCTTGTGGATGTGATAACACTCCCAAAAAAGTGATGAAAACATGTTTTTCACATAAACTGAAAATAAAAAATTAAAATTTTCACTGGAGGGAAGACTCTCGTTCCGTAGCTGCTCTTGCTAACCACGGGACCACGGCGCTATTTGACTCCCACTGTCCTTGATGTTGCCTATCTTCGCATGGACTACTCAGTTAGTATATTTTACTAATTTTTTCATAGTTCCACACAACTTCTTCCTGTTTTCTCGATTGATCTGTGTTCAGTTTTTCAAGGCCTATCCACTGTGCCAACTTATAACTAAATCTGAGGGGGGTGCGATGTGGAGGTTCCCTTGTGAGATGCGCTAGCAAGTCGGGTTGCATCACGTCAGCACCCACCAACCACTCCCCAAGACTAGTGAGCAGCTCTTCAGGAAGAATGGGCGTTGTTGCCTCAACATGAGGTTGATGGCATCATTCACAGTATGCCCCGCCCACGTCAGGCCTGTATTGCTGCCAGAGGTGGCCACACACCATACTGGGCACATTAATCAGTTGTCGGAATGTGTGTGCAAATCTGTGAAGTGGGAAAAACGAAGAACACTTTTGTCTACCGTCATGCTTGTTGCAGTAGATTAAATTCTGTATTGTTTACATTGTTTCTATTTTACTATCACCTGTTTATACTGATTTGTGGCAAAATAAACGCAGCCTTGCAAAATTTCCGTTTGTTGCTTTAATTCTGGACACCAGTGTATTTCAAATGGTCCTGGTGGTTAATATTAATAATATTAATAATGAAAATCAACATTATGCCTTTCTCATTTGTATGACCTTTCCTGCCCACGTCCTGTTTCTAATCCATTGCATATGGTAACATTTCTATACGACATTTTTGCATTCACCGCGTCAGATTTGTACCTGGTGGCCAAAATCGGAACTAATTTTTTCCAGCATAAATCGGATTTGCACTAACGCATTAGAATATCTACCACGTTTTGCTGCCATACGATGGTTACTGCTCACACTGGAGCTCTCTGAGTAGCTGCTCTTCAATTATAACCGCCCCGTACTTTCTCTAGGAGTGCCGGCAGCACTTTGGTAAGGAATTGTGCGTATCAATGCCTCGTCAAGAGTTCCGCAATGAAGTACACTGCTGGCCATTAAAATTTCTACACCATGAAGAAATGCAGAATATAAACGGGTATTTATTGGACAAATATATTATACTAGAACTGACATGTGATTACATTTTCACGCAATTTGGGTGCAGAGATCATGAGAAATCAGTACCCAGAACAACCACCTCTGGCCGTAATAACGGCCTTGATACGCCTGGGCTTGGATGGCGCGTACAGCTACAGCTGCCCATGCAGCTTCAACACGATACCACAGTTCATCACGAGTAGTGACTGGCGTATTGTGACGAGCCAGTCGCTCGGCTCACCATTGGTGAGCATCTCGAGAATGTGCTGGCCAGGGTAGCAGTCGAACATTTTCTGTATCCAGAAAGGACCGTACAGAACCTGCAACATGCGGTCGTGCATTATCCTGCTTAAATGTAGGGTTTCGCAGGGATTGAATGTAGGATAGAGTCACGGATCGTAACACATCTGAAATGTAACGTCCACTGTTCAACGTGCCGTCAATGCGAACAAGAGGTGACCGAGACGTGTAACCAATGGCACCCCATACAATCACGCTGGGTGATACGTCAGTATGGCGATGAGGAATACACGCTTCCAATGTGCGTTCACCGCGATGTCGCCAAACACAGGTGCGACGACGATCATGAGGCTGTAAACAGAACCTGGATTCATCCGAACAAATGACGTTTTGGCGTTCGTGCACCCAGGTTCGTCGTTGAGTACACCATCGCAGGCGCTCCTGTCTGTGATGCAGCGTAAAGGGTAACCGCAGCCACGGTCTCTGATCTGATAGTCCATGCTGCTGCAAACGTCGTCGAACTGTTCGTGCTGATGGTTGTTGTCTTGCAAACGTCCCCATCTGTTGACTCAGGGATCGAGACGTGGCTGCACGATCCATTACAGCCATGCGGATAAGATGCCTGTCATCTCGACTGTTAGTGATACGAGGCCGTTGGAATCCAGTTTTTTTTCTTTATTGTTATTTTAAAACCTGTACAACAGGCAGGCTGTCAGCAGCATTCTACGCCGCTCTTCAGCCATAGAAGAGACAATGAGAAAGCAACAGAAAGAATACACATAAATTACATAACGGTGGGTAATAAAGCAGTAGACACATAAATAGAAACACGGAGCCATTCACACTCTACGATAATCCACACTACAAACTGTTGACATGACGCACAAACACTGAAGATGTCGATAGCACAGGTGAACGGTGGAGTGTGACGGTGAACACTGAACACTAAACACGACGGCACCCACGAAACACTAATGGCGATGATCTCCGGCGCGCGAATGTCCACGTAGCGTGTGCGAGTCCGGGGACCTGCCATGGGGGTAAGAAGGGCGAGGGGGGGAGGGGAGAACAAAGATGCCAATGGCTGAGGAGTTGGGAGGAGGAGTAGAGGGAGAGGGGAGGGTGCCCAAAGGAACAAAGACAGGAAGAGGGAGGGAGGATCAAAGTTGGTAGGAGGGGTAGATGGAGGGAATCATCATGGAGGAGGAGCTGGTGGAAGCCAAGTTGGGAGAGGGTAAGGAGGGTGGAGAGATGGAGAGCAGGTGGGATATGGGAATACAGGCGCGGCAGCAGATGGGGGTGGGAGAGGATGGGTGGGACAAGGAAAAGGAGGAGGTGGGGGAAAAGAAAGAGGTCATACAGGATCCACGTGGTGGAGGGGAGACAGATGTGATAGGCGAGACGGAGAGCATGGTGTTCAAGGATCTGAAGGGATTTGTAAAAGGTAGGGGGGTGGAGATCCAGGCAGGATGGGTGTAACAAAGGACAGGGCGGATGAGGGATTTATGGGTGTGGAGGATGGTGGAGGGGTCCAGACCCCACGTACGGCTGGAAAGGAGCTTGAGGAGACGGAGTCAGGAGTGTGCCTTGGCTTGGATTGTCCGGAGATGGGGGGTTCAGAAGAGGTGACGGTCGAGGGTGACGCCAAGGTACTTAAGGGTGGGGGTGAGGGCGATAGGACGGCCATAGATGGTTAGATAGAAATCAAGGAGGCAGGAGGAAGGGGTGGTTTTGCCTACAATGATCGCCTGGGTTTTGGAGGGATTGACCTTGAGCAACCACTGGTTGCACCAAGTGGTGAACCGGTCAAGATGGGATTGGGGAAGGTGTTGGGAAAGCTGCAGGGTGGGGGCGAGGGCAAGGAAGGCAGTGTCATCGGCAAACTGGAGAAGGTGGACGGGGGGTGATGGCAGCGGCATGTCCGCCGTATACAAAAGGTACAGAAGGGGGGAGAGGACGGAGCCTTGGGGCACACCAGCGGAGGGAAAAAAGGTGTAGGAATCTGTGTTATGGATGGTGACGTAGGAAGGACGGTGGTAGAAAAAGGAGCCGATCAGACAGACATAGTTAATGGGAAGGGCGAAGTTTTGGAGCTTGAAGAGGAGACTGAAATGCCATACGCGGTCATAGGCACGTTCGAGGTGCAGGGAGAGGAAGATTGCGGAGCAACGGGAATTAAGCTGTTCGGAAAGGAGATGAGTGAGGTGAAGGAGAAGGTCATCGGAAGAGCAGGATGGCCAAAAGCCACACTGGGTAATGGGAAGGAGGGGGTGCTTGCGGAGATGCTGGTGGATGTGTCGGTTGAGGATGGATTCCAGGACCTTGCTGAAGACCGATGTAAGGCTGATGGGATGGTAGGAGGAGATGGCCAACGGCGGTTTGCCGGGTTTAAGGAAAATCAGGATACGGGAGGTTTTCCACAGGTCGGGGTAGTAGCCAGTGGACAGGACTACATTGTAGAGCCTGGCGAGGGTGGAGAGGAAAGAGACAGGAGCTTCATGAAGGTGGTGGTAGGTGACACGATCGTGACCAGGAGCGGTGTTACGTTTTGTGCGGATTGTAGCAATGAGATCCTGTGTAGTGATAGGGACATTGAGTTCTGTGTGTGCAATGTTGTCCAAGTACTGGAAACCAGGTGCGAGGGGAGGGACGTAGGTGTCTAGTTCGATTGCAGACATCCGGCAAGAGGGAGTAATCGAACTGGGGATCGTCGGGGATGGAAAAGACATAGGAGAGGTAGGAGGCAAAGTGATTGGCCTTACTAAGGGTGTCAGGGAAGGGGTGATCATCATGGAGAAGATAGTAGGTGTAGGGTTTAGTTCCGGTAAGGCGATGGAAGGCTGACCAGAACTTGGACGAATTTATAGGTAGGGTAGCATTAGACGGGTGCATGTCTGTCGCCAGTCCCGGCATTTCTTAGCCACTAGCAAGTTTCGGATGTGTCTCTGGAGTTGCCAGTTGCGTCATAGTGTGTCCGGGTCATGCGTGTGGAGGAAGCCACGGTAGAGACGGCGGGATTCACGGAGGATGAGGACGGCCTGTGGCGGTAAGGAGGATGGTGGGGGTGGATGGCGACAGGAGGGATGTGGGCCTCCACAGCCTCAGACAAGGTCTGCTGGAGAAAGGAGGCGGCATGGGTAACATCATCAGGGTGGTGATAGGTGAAGGGGTGGCCTTCGACTTAGGTGGAGAGGGTATCCTGGTAGGCATTCCAGTTGGCATGGGAATAATCATGGATGTACTTCGGGGGAGGGTCATTACGAGGGTCGGGGCAGGGGCGACGACCATCTGAAACGGTGAGGGGGACATGGAGATGGTCGCTACCAGTAGGGTCCAGGACATCCACCACTATGCGGCCAACGAGGTTTGGGGGAGGGGAGGATGACATCGGGGTTGGATTCGGGGTGGGTGTGCTGGGGAACGGGGACGAGGTCGCCTTGGAGGGTGGAGAGGAACCGATGCCACCGCTGTAACTGTGCGGCGGTACGACTATGGATATTGAGGTCAGCGGCGATCACGTAGGAGGAGAAGGTACGATCAATGTGGGAGAGGAAGCCGAAAGGAATAGGGGCGTTAGGGCGGACATAGATGGTGGCGCAGGTGATGGTAAGGCCGGGGAAAAAGAGACTAAGGATCAGGTGTTCGGTGGGGATGGGAAGGAGAGGTTGGAGCCGAACCGGGATCTGGTGGTTGTGACCAATGGCAACTCCGCCACGTGCAATTGGGAGGGGATTATCGGAGCGGTGGAGAAGGTAGGGCGAAGTTTGAATGGTGTGGTGGGGTTGGAGGAAGGATTCATTGAGGAGGAAGGCATCCACATGGTGGTTTGCGAGGGTGTGCATGATGAGGTTCTTGTTGGCGGGAAGGGAACGGATGTCGCACCATGACAGGGATTTAGACGAGGGAGTCGAGATGGGAGAAGGTGAAATGGGCCTGGTTGTGGGAATAGGTGGCATACATTTTTAGGTGGAAGATGTAACGGGCGGCGAGGGAGACCTGTTGGAGTGTGTGAAGGCGCTGGAAAGGGTGGATGTTTTGCAGGACAGTGGTGAGGAACCTGATGATGTCCTCAGCGATGGGGCGTCCAGAGCGCGGACAGGGACGGTGAGTTCAGGAGTGGTCGGAGGGGATCGGGCTTTACATTTATGGGAGTAGGTGGGATGTTGGATATTGCAGGTATTACAGGAGGGAGGGGATTGAAGGTTAGGGCACTACCGGAGGAAGTGCATTTGCCTAAAATGTGGGCAGGTGGGGGCCTCGCGGCACTGAGCTGTTGGGTGCGCGTTGTAGGACAGACAGCTCTGGCAGCGAAGGGATTGAGGAGGGGAATGGGAGGGGTCGACATTATATCGCTGGTTGTAAAGGAGGGCACCCTCCTTCAGGAGACGGTCAATAGAGGGGATGTCCTTGGAGAAAACTCGCATAAGGCAGGTGGGGCCGGCCGAGTTAAAAATGCGGTAGACTGCCCACACCTCCAGCGAGGGATGCGTCTTGAGCTCCGCCAACACCTCCTCCTCCGGGATCGTCGGACTAAGCCGAGTGATCATGGCGGTGAGGGTCGGCGGGTGATGCGTGGGTTGGGGTTGGCAGATTGGAGATGGAGAAGGAGCAGGGGTGAGGGAGGCGTTGGGGCCAAACTGGGTGATGGGGAGGCGGGGGAGGATGTCAATATGGAGATGGGGCTGGGGGAGGAGATGAGAACTGAATCCTGTCTGAGAGTGAGGAGTGAGATGGGGGCACCAGGGAAGTGTTGGCAGAGGAGGAGGGAGTGGTTCCGGGCCTCGAGAAGGGAAGTATCAGGATGGTAGAGGAGGTATTTGTATAAAGAGGGGGGGAAGGAGGAGGAAGAGGAGGAGGCGGAGGGAGCAGGCCAGGCGGGGAGACATCCATGGCATCCTGGGGGGGAAGGAGGATGGGGTGGGTCCTTTTTGGGAGCGGAGGAGGTGGTGGTGCCACTAGGGCGTTTAACGGAGGCAGAAGGGTGGGTAGTGACATGAGGGATGGGAGCTATAGGGAGGTGGCGGGAAGTGGCAGGTCCCAGTGTGGACACAGTAGTCGGTGCCGGAGATGGTGATGGTTGGAGGCGACGGCGATGGCGACGGCGATGGTGGTGGCGGTGATGGCGAAGGCGAAGGCGAAGGCGATGGGGAGAGCTGGGCATGGGCAGTGGCCCAACAGGCCACCACCCTAGCTGGAGCTGCAGTGACAGAGTGGGGGAGTGGGGGGGAAAGGATCAGAGGGAGAGGAGCGGGAGGAAGCAGCTGGGGAGGGGGCGACAAAAGCGAGGGCGAAGTGAGAGTTAGAAGAGGAGGGATGGACAGAGGGGGGGTTACTGGGCACACCATGTTATGGTGGTGATGGCGGCGGAGGGCGAAGTATACACTATGGCAGTGGTGGTAGTAGTGGCAGTGGTGGTGGAGGCTGACATGACGACAGGGATGAACTAAAACAGCACAGGACCAAAAGGAGAGGAAAAAACCGGGGACGGACGAAGACGGACGAAGACCAGAGTCCCACGCTGCTGGCGCTGGCGCTGGCGACGGCTGGCAGGAACGCCGCAGCTGCTGCTGCTGCTGCTGGACGGCTGGCTGGCTGGACCGCTGCTGCTGGCTGGACCGCCGCTGCTGCTGCTGCTGCTCGGCTGGACCGCTGCTGCTCGGCTGGCTGGCTGGCTGGCACCTGAAACCCTAACGCTTCGATTAGTGCCGGAATGGCACATTCGAAGGGCGGTATCCTTTAGAATTACCGCCGGAGATGATGTGTCCCATCAACCGAATCCTTTTTGTAGTCAGGTTGTGTCATAAATTTCTTGTCTCTCCAATTCTGTTCAGTACCTCCTCATTACTTACGTGATCTAGCTATCTAATCTTCAGCATTTTCTGTAGTATCATATTTCAATAGCTTCTATTCTCTACAGGGTGGTCCATTGATCGTGACCGAGCCAAATATCTCACGAAATAAACATAAAACGAAAAGACTACAAAGAACGAAACTTGTCTAGCTTGAAGGGGGAAACCAGATGGCGCTATGGTTGGCCCGCTAGATGGCCCTGCCATAGGTCAAACGGGTATCAACTGTGTTTTTTAAGTAGAAATCCCCATTTTTTATTACATATTCGTGTAGTACGTAAAGAAATATGAATGTTTTAGTTGGACCACTTTTTTTGCTTTGTGATAGATGGCGCTGTAATAGTCACAAACGTATAAGTATGTGGTATCACGTAACATTCCGCCAGTGCGGACGGTATTTGCTTCGTGATACATTACCCGTGTTAAAATGGACCGTTTAACAATTGCGGAAAAGGTCGATATTGTGTTGATGTATGGCTATTGTGATCAAAATGCCCAACGGGTGTGTGCTATGTATGCTGCTCGGTACCCTGGACGACATCATCCAAGTGTCCGGATCGTTCGCCGGATAGTTAAGTTATTCAAGGAAACAGAAAGTCTTCAGCCACATGTGAAACGTCAACCACGACCTGCAACAAATATGGATGGCCAAGTAGATGTTTTAGCTGCTGTCGCGGCTAATCCACACATCCGTAGCACACAAATTGCGCGATAATCGGGAATCTCAAAAACGTCGGTGTTGAGAATGCTACATCAACATCGATTGCGCCCGTACCATATTTCTGTGCACCAGGAATAGCATGGCGACGACTTTGAACCTCGTGTACAGTTCTACCACTGGGCACAAGAGAAATTACGGGACGATGAAAGATTTTTTGCACGCGTTCTATCTACCGACGAAGCGTCATTCACCAACAGCGGTAACGTAAACCGGCATAATATGCACTATTGGGCAACGGAAAGGCTGCACCAAGCGAAAGATCAGCGACCTTGGTGGGTTAATGTATAGTGCGTCTTTAGGGGAGGAAGGATAATTGGCCCCCATTTTATCGATGGCAATCTAAATGGTGCAATGTATGTTGATTTCCTAAGTAATGTTGTATCGATGTTACTACAAGATGTTTCACTGCAGGACAGAATGGCGATATACTTCCAACAGGATGGATGTCCGGCACATAGCTCGCGTGCGGTTGAAGCGGTATTGAATAGCATACTTCATGACAGGTGGAGTGGTCGTCGAAGCACCGTACCATGGCCCCCTCGTTCACCGGATCTGACGTCCCCGGATTTATTTCTGTGGGGAAAGTTAAAGGATATTTGCTATCGTGATCCACCGACAAAGCCTGACAACATACGTAGGCGCATTATCAATGCACGTGCGAACATTACGGAAGGCTAACTACTCGCTGTTGAGAGGAACGTCGTTACACGTATTGCCAAATGAATTGAGGTTGACGGACATCATTTTGAGCATTTATTGCATTAATGCGGTATTTACAGGTAATCACTCTGTAATAGCATGCGTTCTCAGAAATGATACCTTCACAAAGGTACATGTATCTGTTGTGGCGTAGCAAGAGCCACGCCACTCGGAGGTAGCCGAAAGGCACGCGATGTAATGCAGACGGGCGTGAATTCTGGAACAGGATAACTATTGAATGGTAGCAAGAAAAGTACGTAGCTTATAATATACTTAACTTTTATTCTCTGATGAATACAGCGTTCTTCTTGAGACATTTATACTATAACTCTCAAGGTAGGTAAGGCTAATGGCGCCTTGCTAGGTCGTAGCCATTAACTGAGCTGAAGGCTATTCTAACTGTCTCTCGGCAAATGAGAGGAAGGCTTCGTACGTCTAGTCGCTAGCAATGTCGTCCGTACAACTGGGGCGAGTGCTAGTCCGTCTTTCTAGACCTGCCATGTGGTGGCGCTAGGTCTGCAAGTACTGATGGCGGCGACACGCGGGTCCGACATGTACTAATGGACCGCGGCCGATTTAAGCTACCACCTAGCAAGTGTGGTGTCTGGCGGTGACACCACAGTATCACATTGGAACAACCGAAATAAAATGTTCAAACGTACCTACGTTCGGTATTTGAATTTAAAAAACCTACCTGTTACCAACTGTTCGTCTAAAATTGTGGGCCATATGTTTGTGACTATTACAGCGCCATCTATCACAAAGAGAAAAATGTGGTCTAACTAAAACATTCATATTTCTTTACGTACTACACGAATATGTAATAAAAAATGGGGGTTGCCATTTTAAAAAACGCAGTTGATATCCGTTTGATCTATTGCATCGCCATCTAGCGGGCCAACCAAGGTGACATCTGGTTTGCCCCTTCAAGCTAGACGAGTTTCGTTCTATGTAGTTTTTTCGTTTAATGCTTATTTCGTGAGATATTTGGCTCGGTCACTATCAATACACCTATGGTGTATGGTGTGTGTTCTTTCGGACATATCTGAAAGGATCGTGGGTCGTGATAGGTGCAAAGAATGAAATTTCAATGAATTACAAAGATCAGCGGTGCACGGGACGTTGATAGAAATCAACTTGGATGGTTGAAAATGTATGCCGGACCGGGATTCGAACCCGGAATCTACTACTAATTGGGCCGACGCTCTAACCCCTTTTTTTCGTTATTGTTCGTTGTGTTTGGTCCGGACGGACGTCACAAGACATCCGTTCAAGTTGATCGTTGATTCCTTTACTCAGTTATTTTGTTACAGGGAGCCAGCGCCTCTCTGGCAGAATACGCTGAGCTACCGTGCCGGGAGTATCAAAAAATCAAAACATGAATACATGCCAATGGTGTGAGCATCGAAATGCTCACAACAATATTTTTATGACCAACATAACGTAAATTGACTCCAAGTACTGTGACTAGAATGCGGGCGTACGGTTCGTCCACAAACGCTCCCCAGTTTCTCAGTGTCAAACGTTCAGATAATATGAACACAACACTCAATCCACGAGCGGAGGAAATCTCCAACCCGGCCGGGGATAACCCCTAAGCCGCAGAGGATACAGGACTTAGCGCACCCCCGTCAGACCCACATTGTCAACATTCGGAGATGTCAGAAAGAATAGACACCACACACATATAATTATATGGCGATCGCAAGCCAAGGATAATTTCTATGCGCATACCCTCGAACTCATGCGGAAACAGACCTTTTCATGAGCATTGAGATTAATGAGCAGGGAGCACTACTTCTGTAGTGTGTGGAGTAATTTGAGAGTGTGGGTCTGCTGGGGGACGTCCTTGGGATAAGTCCGCGCAGTCGCGATAATTCTTGTTCCCTCAGTGGCTTAGGGCTTGTTCGGACAGAGGGTTAGCTGCCCTATGTAATAAAAAAAAAACTGAGTGAATGAACCTGAACAAGCGTCATGCGACATCTGCCCCGAACAAATACAACGACCGATAACGAACAAAATGAGGTCAAGAAAAAAAGGGGGGAGGTGGTAGAACGCCTGCCTAGTAAGCACGAGATCCTGGGTTCAAATCTGGTCGGGCACACATTTTCAATCCTCCCCGTTGATTTCCGTCAACGTCCCGTACACAGCTGATGTTTCCAATTCATTGAAATTTCTTTCTAGTCTAAACTGTTTATCGTCCATGTTTCACTTCCATACATGCCTACACTCCATACAAATACTTTCAGAAGAAACTACCTGTCACATGAAAAATCGATCCGTGATGTTAACCAATTTCTCTTTTTTTAGAAATCCTCTTCTTGCCATTGCCAGTACGTACTTTATACTGCCGGAATATATTTTACATTCTCTCAATTTCGGCCAGCATCAGTTAGTTTGCTGCCCAGACAGCAAAACACATCTACTACTTTAAGTGTCTCGTTTCCTAGTTTGTTTCCATCAGCATCACCTGATTTAATTCGACTGAATTTCATTATCCTTGTTTCGCTTTTGTTGATTTCAACTTATATCCTCCGTTCAAGACACTGCACAAACCTGAAAGTTTTTATTTCTTCTCCCTAAACTTTACTTTCTACTCCAAATTTTTCTTTGGTTTCTTTTACTGCTTGTTCAACGGACAGGTTGAATTATGTCAGGGATATCCGGTAACGGCGACCCCAGCCCAAAGAATGTTCGGTCCGAAACGGTCCTACACGAAGCACTGGAGGAAAAATCAGAAAGTTTACCAGGAAATCAGTCTGCTTGAGGTACAAGAGAAAACATCAGAAGTAGAAAAACAGGGACAGTGACTAATAAACTGATTGAAGTGTTATTCCATGTTCCGCCTTCCGAGAAAACTGTTATAGCATAACTGAACCATGAACCACAGAAAACTAAATTGGTTCATCAAAACAACTACATAGTGACAGTGCAATGACGCAGTCTTATTGTCACCACTATAAACATAGATAAAATTACGTCCGGTTTGAAATTATCGGCTCTTAAGGAATTTTTGTACGAATCCCCGACTGATATTGCCCTGTTACAAGAAGTTCTAATTTCGAATTTAGTAATACCTGTTTTTGTCAGTTACATAAATGTGTCTCCCGAAACAAGTGTTGGAACAGCTGTTTTTTTTTTTTTTTGTCTCCCGAAACAAGTGTTGGAACAGCTGGTTTTTTTTTTTTTTTTCTGAGGGAAGGGAATACAGTAAGCGAGGTGGAACGATTGAAATTCGGAAGGAGAATAGGATGTGACTATCATCAACTTGTATGCCCCTTCAGGAAGTTCTCACCGAGCCGACACGGAAAGTTTCTTCAAAGATGACCTGATGTACTTGTTAAGGAAAACTCCAAGACAAGTATTACTTGGAGGTGATTTTAATTGTGTTTTAAATCGAAAAGATGAGTTACCTAATTTTAATTTCTCAAGTGAACTAAAACAACTAGTTTCTGGTTTAGAATAAAGAATATATAGGAAATCAAATACCCCTCCACTGTTGAGTTCACTTATGTCACGGCAACATCACGTAGCAGATTTGATAGATTATACATATCTAAAAATCTTGAAACTTCCATGACAAAAGTAGAAACCATTCCTACGTACTTTTCAGACCATTAAAGTGTCTTTGCTTGCATAAATCTAAAAAGACAGCTGGTTCGCCGATTCAAGAATCAGTGCAATTTTAACACTTCCTTGTTAGTAAATCATGATTTAGAAGACCTGATTAAAGATACATGGGCAATATACCTGCGTGCTCGTAGTAGATACGCCACTGCTATCGACTGTTGGGTTAAAATGGCGAAGCCAAAGTTGAGGAAGGTTCTTTATTCAATACAGTGTCCAGAGCACAGGAGAAATGAAATGCACTATAGAATATTACTACTCTGTTTTGAGAGGTCTATATCATCAAGTCTCAGCAGGTTCCTCACTTCGGATAGCAGACATCAAAAAAGTCAAAGCCAAGTTGCTTAATATCAAGGGAAGTCAAATGGAAGGGTTGAAAATAAATCGAAGGCAAATTCGGTGTCGGAAGATGAGACTACTTCCTTGTATCATTTAATGAAGCATACGAAAAACGGGAGAAGGACGTTTATTGATGAAATTCTGACAAAACATGGTACGATTCTCAACACCCAGCAGTGTATCATGGACGAGATTTATCGCTATTGCGAGCTATATTCTGTACATCAAAGTAGTGATGCTTCCTGGGAAAAATTCCTTGACGTCCTAGCCCCACAGCTGAGAGATGATGACAACGAAAATTTTCTCGTGGTTGTTAGTGAAGAGGACGTGTATGAGACTGTGGGCCTCACCACCGAAAAAATCCTCAGGACCGGATGGTCTGCCAGCTGAGTTTTACATCCGTTACTGGCCAACCGCAGGGGCGAAAATCACGGACATTGTAACTGAGGTTACTCAGGGTAAAATGATTCCGTCTGAGTTTAAGGAGAGTAAAATTGTTCTGGTGCCAAAAAGTAATGGAAACAAAGATTTAAATAATTTTCGTCCAATTTCACTGCTGAAATCTGATTATAAATTAATAGCTGGAATAGTAAACAAGAGAATTTCATGCCTTACAGATAAAATTATTAGTCAACATCTGAACAGCACGCAAGAAAATAGGTTTCAACGATAGGATCATACAGTTGATTAAGAACACAGCAGCTGGAATAAATGCTAAAATAGCGGTGAACAATCCAGGCAGATGCAAATACAACGAGGTGTTCCTCAAGGAAATCCTCTGTCCATGTCGCTCTTCGCCATTTCGCTGGAACCATTCCTCCGTCATGTCCATGCTAAATTAAAAGGCTTAACATTATCAGGAAATAAAAGAGTTATAAGAGCCTATGCTGATGATATAGGTTCATTATGAGGAATAATGACGAGGTAACCACGCTAGCAACAGGGATTGATTCGTACTGTAGAGCATCTGGAGCCAATGCAAACGAAAAAAAAAGTAAGATGTTAAATCTCAGAGGTTTTGATAATATCAACGTCGAGTGGGCAAAATCAGTCCGACAACATAAAACACTTGGGATCACCCTGACAGCATGCCCTGTGAAAATGACGGCTTTAAACTGGAAAGTTTCAGCAGATTAAGTGCAAGGAGCCATTACAGAGAATTTAACTAGATATATGAACCAAGTTCAAAGAACAGTGTACATCAACTCATGCATCCTTGCTAAAGCTTATTTTATACTGCCCAGCTGTTTCCAATTCCGAGAATGATAGCGAGGAGAGTAATGTCCAAAATCACCAATTTTTTGTGAAGAGGTGAAGTGTTCAGAGTACCTGCTAAAGTAGCCACTTTAGATCCTAAAAATGGTGGTCTAGGATTAACTGATATCAAAAGACTCGCGAGAAAGCATAACCAGCCAACTTTTCGAAATCATTACATCTCGACAGTCGTTTACAGCATCTGAAGATTTCTATGTTGCGTTTAGTTATCTAAGTGTCGAACTCAGGCAGTCACGACACTTAACATCAAGAGCCATAATGCGGGAACGAAATAAAAGCGAAGGAACGAACAAAATAGAACGACAGTTTCCAAACATTGATGGACTGAGATTTGTAAAAACATTAGTTCTAATGTGCTCACGTCTAGTATAAAAACGTCATAGTACAGTTAACAACATAGTTAACACCAATGAAAGACTGCACGAAATCGGACTGTGTGAAACAAATTTAAGTCAACAATGCCATCTGGTTGACACAATAATTCATAAATATACTTGCAGCGGTTTTGGAAGTGGATCTGGAAGCAAACAGCTCTAATTACAAGGACATCCCCGGAGTATACATCGCTGTCATTGATACACAGGCCTGAAGCATGCTATTTCCCAGAGGCAAAAAGATAACGCTGTGTACTGGTTGCTGCGAAATTTTGTTAATTACGTCCTTAATAAATTAGGATCTGACAGCACCATAGAGTTCAAGGTACACATGCTGTGTGAATTCCACAAAATTAGAAGATATTCGAATCACAAGAAAAAGTTCGGTAATATGTTAAAAATTGTATTTGAAAGAATGGGCATTGGTTAATATAAAAAAGAAGACTGTGTTGACAGTGATGTATTGTAGTTACCTTAAGGATATTATTTAATATTTTACTGTATATTTTTGGTGTGTGCTTTTTCTACTACAGAGAGTAGGTTTTGAAATTTTATAAGCTAATGTACAGAACTTATGTGACAGTTAGATTGTGTGTCTAATAGTGCCAAAACACAAAACATTAAAGCTGCATTATTGGTTTATATTAGAAATCTGGAAATCGACAGTTCTTGAGGAAATGTCCTTATCGATTTGTTAAAACCATAAGATTCTATCTGATATAATGTAATATTCAATGGCTGGTACATTGCCCTTTTCATTTTTGCACTGTGATGTGTAAGGCAGTTTTGCATTGAAAGGCTTATTATATAGATCTGATCACTTCAGATACTTAACATTCAATTAATGTCCAGAAAGTGTAGTTGGAAGGCTAGTCAACTTTATAATATCTCCTTTCCGCCATTCTCAAGTATTTCAGAAATTATCTAATACGATTATTACACTGTTTTTATGTGTGATGGGCATAAATCTTCCACATTCTGTATTTGGCGACTTCCATTCATATGTGTGAAATGCTCATAGCTAGTCTGACTAAGCTGAGAAGGTTTAAGATCAGTTTCTAGCCTTAACCTGTCTCTCACCGAGACGAATTCCTTGCGTACATTAATATATTTAAAATTATCCCACCAACTTGCTGATATCCTTCATAAAGTGCTATTTATGCTTCTGTAACGATTGGAGCACATGTAATTCAAAGCCGGCCGTTGTGGCGAGCGGTTCTAGGCGCTTCAGTCCGGAACCGCGCTGCTGCTACGGTCGCAGGTTCGAATCCTGCCTCGGGCATGGATGTGTGTGTGCTGTTCTTAGGTTAGTTAGGTTTAAGTAGTTCTAAGTCTAGGGGACTGATGACCTCAGATGTTAAGACCCATAGTGCTCTGAGCCGTTTGAACCATTTGTAATTCAAAGTGCAGATTTTTTTTTCATGTTGATCTTTTCTTGATGTTTAACTTAATTCTTTCTGGTAATTTAGTCAGTAACACGATCTTCTGTCGTCTTTCATCAGCATAACTGCAATGATCAAACTCTTTTGTTTAAATAACTTCATGTAGAACATGTGTACGTGGTTAGTATATGTAATTAGTATGTATATGGAATGTGTAACACTGTTTATTTTAATAAATGTTTTTATAAAAAATAAGATAGCTGAGTGTTCAGCGCGGCGGTCTGTAACGCCAAGGGGCCCGGGTTCGATTCCCGGCTGGGTCGGATATTTTCTCCGCCGTGGGACTGGGCGTTGTGTTGTCATCATCATCAGTGGAAGGCAACGGGAAAGCACTGGAATCACTTCCCTAGACGCTCATGCGGTGGACCTCTCTGACGAGGCTTCCCCCGTGATAAGACCTGCCGTAAGGCAGAACACAAAGTTTTTTACATCTAGTCTGTGTATTTTGCCTTAACAACAATAGTTCGTCTTAAGAATAATTTAAACACACCAATGTGATTCGTATTTGTTCTGAAAGAACACTTTATTGTGGACGTCAAATGAGTTTCGACGATGTTTACATAACCTGAACGAAAAATTAGTTGTATAATCTGTTGTAGCTTCATTTGGCAGAGGTTTATTCCTAATGTTGTCATTATCTTTGCTCTCTCGTTATCCTCTCAAATCTGTTATGCGCTTATGGATACACCTTACCTTAAGCCACGTGGAATGGTTTATAACTGATGTGTGCATCTGCGTGCGCCCAACGTCACATACCATTCTCCTCGTTGTATTATCTTAAGTGGCAGTAAAACCTTTTGTTATGAGAGCGTGATACTTCTCATGAGGATAAGTGTAGTTTTTGTCGCCGAGTTAATACTTCTTGTTGTGTAGTTGTGACTTCTGATAAGTGCATCCTGTATGTATTGCCTATGGTGTCATGATATGAATATCTGTTACGTATTTTATCTTAACTTCGTTTGTGGCCTTCTTTACTGACTCTGTAATTTGTGCGAGTATTTATCTAAACGTGTATGCCTGCGCAAAACGCCGCCATAATTCTTACATAATTGGCTGACTTACAAGTCGCCTCTAACAAATACAAACCAATACAACACCTTTTGGCCGACTTATCTGTCGCCAAATAAATCTCCTTAAAACGACGTAAGTTTAATTGGCCAGACAATACCTCGCCTACATGAATATCCAACATACAGTCGTGAAGGAAATGCACGTCGTCCAATTAATTCCTCGCTCTCTTTGTCTCTCTCTTTCTTTTCCCCTGCCCCTCCCACGATATTGCGTACTATTTTCTACCAGTTTTTGTTACCATTTGTCAATTACAATTGTTCCGATTGTGAGCACTTACCTTGTTTTGCTTTATCCTCTTGTTCTTTAGCAACAAGATTGTACAGTACAGTGTTCTCTGTGATTATTTCATTAAGTGCCATCAAGCTTGCCAACTCATTTTATTACCTTAAATGTATTCATTTGTAATGTTTTTTGATTACCCTCAATACACAACTGTATTCTCCGTGTACACTAAGGTGAACAAAGGAACGGGATACCTCCTAATAGAGTGTGGAACCTTTTTTTGCCCGACCTGGTACGGCACTTGGACGTGGCATCGAGTCAACAAGCCGCTGGGAGTCCCCTACAGAAAATATTGTCCCATGCTGCCTCTATAGCAACCCATAATTGCGGAAGTGTTGCAGGTGCTGGATTTTGTGCACGAAATGAGCTCTGGATTATCTCCCACAGCGGGATTCATGTCGGGCGATCTGGGTGGTGGAATAATTCTCTCAAATTGTCCCGAATGTTCTTCAGACCAATATGAACAATTGTGTCCCGGTGACATAACTTCGTTGTTTGGGAACATGAAGTCCATGAATGGCTGAAAATGGTCTCCAGGTAACCAGACATAACCATTTCCTGTCAATGGTCGACTTAGCTGGACCAGAGGACCCAGTCCACTCCATGTAAACACAGTCCACACCATTATGGAGCCAGCACCAGCTTACACAGTGCCTTGTTGTCAACTTGGGTCCATGGCTTCATGGAGTCTGCTCCATACTCGAACTTCTTACTAACTGAAATCGGAACTCATCTGACCAGATCATGATTTCCCTGTAGTCTAGGCTCCAAACTACGAGGTTACTCCAAAAGAAATGCACACTATTTTTGTAAAAATACAGTTTTCATTCTGCATGTGTGAAAGTTTTACAGTGTGTAGATACATCCTTCCCGCTTGTTTTCAAACTTAGTTTAACCTGTTCCCGTGAGTGACGCCGTCGCAGCATGTCTTCAAGATGGCTGCTACACTTTACGTTCGTTAGAAGGAACGTGCTGTCATAGAATTCCTGTGCTGTGAAAACGACACAGTGGGAAACACCAACAAGAGGTTGAAAAAGGTGTATGGAGATGCTGCTGTCGATCGCAGTACAGTTAGTCGGTAGGCAAGCAGGTTACGTGATGAAAGCGGACACGGCAATATTGAGGATTGTCCTCGCAGCGGCAGGCCTCGTACTGAAAACACTCCAGACAATGTGGAGAAAGTTAAAGAATTGGTGACTGCTGACAGATGCATCACAGTGAACGAATTGTCAAGCTCCGTTGGGATAGGGGAAGGAAGTGTTTGCAGAATACTGAAAGTGTTGGCGTTAAAAAAGGATTGTGCCAGGTGGGTTCCCAGGATGTTGAGAGTGGCTCACAAAGAAACAAGAAAAACGGTATGCAGCGAACTTTTGGAACAGTACGAGAATGGTGGAGATGAATTTCTTGGAAGAATTGTGACAGGTGATGAAACATGGCTCAATCATTTTTCACCAGAGACAAAGAGGCAATCAATGGAGTGGCATCATGCAAATTCACCCAAGGAAAAAAAAAATTCAAAAC
This sequence comes from Schistocerca cancellata, assembly GCF_023864275.1. NCBI lineage: Eukaryota > Metazoa > Arthropoda > Insecta > Orthoptera > Acrididae > Schistocerca > Schistocerca cancellata. Next base: position 855,052,455 of record NC_064628.1, read on the forward strand.
CATACCTTCTGCTGGAAAAGTTATGGCTACGGTGTTTTTCGATTACGAAGGACTCTTGCTTGTGGACATCATGCAAAGTGGAACCACCATAAATTCTGCTGCATGTGTGATGATTCTGATGCATGTGTGATGACACTGAAGAAACTTCAAGCTCGACTGAGTCGTGTTCGACTACATCGGCAAAAGCAGGATGTTTTGGTGTTGCACGACAATGCACGGCCACCATGGAAGCGATCACAAAACTCGGATGCGCAACACTGAAGCACCCGCATTACAGTCCTGACCTGGCTCCATGTGACTATCATCTCTTTGGAAAACTGAAAGACTCTCTTCGTGGAACAACGTATGAAGATGATGACTCCCTTGTGAACGCTGCCAAACAGTGACTCCAACAGGTTGGTCCAGAATTTTACCGTGAGGGTGTACAAGCGCTGGTTCCAAGATGGCGTAAGGCAGTTGAGAGGGATGGAAATTATGTGGAGAAATGAAAATATTGTTCCTAAAGGATGTATCTACACAGTAAAACTTTAAAACATATAGAATAAAAGATGGATTTAAAACAAATAGTGTGAATTTCTTTTGGAGTGACCACAGAGGCGCTGCAGGCGAGGCCATGCTGTTGTCAAACGCACTGGCGCCGGGTCGCCTGCTGCCATACCTCATTAACGCCAAATTTCACTTCACTGACCTAACGGATACCTTTGTCGTACGCCCCACATTGAGTTCCGCGGTTATTTCACGCAGTGTTGCTTGTCTGTTAGCACTGACAACCCTACGCAAACGCCACTGCTTTCGGCCGATGAGTGAAGGCCGTCGGTCACTGCGTTGTCCGTGACGAGCGTAAATGCCAGACATTTGGTATTCTCTGCACGCTCTCAACACTGTGGATCTCGGAATACTGAATTCCCTAACGGTTTCCGCAATGGGAGGTCCCATGTGTCTACCTTCTACTAGTATTCGGCATTCAAAGTCTGTTAATTTCCGTCGTACGGCCGTAATCACTCCGGAAACCTTTTTACATGATTCATCTGAGCACAAATGACTGATCCACTAATGCACTGTTCTTTTAAACCTTGCGTACGCGATACTACCGCCATCTGCATATGTTCATATCGCTGTCCCACGGCTTTTCTCGCCTCAGCGTGTGTGTTTATTCAATAAGAAAATGTAGGTCCATAGTGTTGTATAAAGTATTAATATTTTAACCTCGTTTCCATCAGTTGTCGAATCTTTATGACTAATTCTAAGCAACAAAGTGTTCTCGTTAAGTAGTATCTGCTACTGCTTGCGGTTTCCTTTAGTTACATGTAATTCTGCTACACAAATTGTTTCAAATTCTAGGTGTATGTTTTCAATTTTGGCTTAATATCGTTATATACCCATATTCTCATATCATGTTCTACATCTACATCCATACTCCGCAAGCCACCTAACGGTGTGTGGCGGAGGGTACTTTGAGTACCTCTATCGGTTCTCTCTTGTATTCCAGTCTCGTATTGTTCGTGGAAAGAAGGATTGTCGGTATGCCTCTGTGTGGGCTCTAATCTCTCTGATGTTATCTTCATAGTCTCTTCGCGAGATACACCTAGGAGGGAGCAATGTACTGCTTGACTCCTCGGTGAAGGTATGTTCTCGAAACTTCAACAAAAGCCCATACCGAGCTACTGAGCGTCTCTCTTGTAGAGTCTTCCACTGGAGTTTATCTATCATCTCCGTAACGCTTTCGCGATTACTAAATGATCCTGTAACGAAGCACGCTGCTCCCCGTTGGATCTTCTCTATCTCTTCTATCAGCCCTATCTGGTACGGATCGCACACCGGTGAGCAGTATTGAAGCAGTGGGTGAACAAGTGTACTATAACCTACTTCCTTTGTTTTCGGACTGCATTTCCTTAGGATTCTTCCAATGAAAATGTCTGGCATCTGCTTTACCGAGGGTTAATTTTATATGATCATTCCCTTTTAAATCACTCCTAATGCCTACACCCAGATAATTTATGGAATTAACTGCTTCCAGTTGTTAACCTGCTATATTGCAGCTAAATGATAAGGGATCTTTCTTTCTATGTATTCGCAGCACATTACACTTGTCTACATTGAGATTCAATTGCCATTCCCTGCACCATGCGTCAATTCGTTGCAGATCCTCCTGCATTTCAGTACAATTTTCCATTGTTTCAACCTCTCGATATACTACAACATCTACCGCAAAAAGCCTCATTGAACTTCCGATGTTATCCACAAGGTTATTTATATATATTGTGAATCGTAACAGTCCTTCGACACTCCCCTGCGGCACACCTGAAATCTTACTTCGGAAGACTTCTGTTACTTTGTTCATTAAACGACTATGGGGAACTGTATCAAACGCCTTGCTGAAGTCAAGAACCACGGCATCTACATGGGAACCCGTGTCTATGGCCCTCTGAGTCTCGTGTTCAGCTGATGTCTTTCATTTAAAACACATTGCATCACAGTCTGTTTTTTTACTCTTTACTTATTTCGACTTACCTACTCTTCAGACTCTCCCTCAGGTTAATAATCTTTTAGGTTTTATGCTTAGTGTGGAATGATAAAGTCAACAGATTTAGTTCTGAATATACGAGGGCTATCCACAAAGTATATTACGTTTTGGAATTAAAAATAAATAAAGTATTGGAATTTTTTTATTATATGCAGATGAAAGCCACACTTAAATACTACTTTTCTACATAGTTGCCATTTAAATTAAGGCACTTATCGCAACGATGGACGAGCTTGGAAATTCCTTCGTCGTAAAATTCGGCCGCCTGCGCCTTCAACCACGTGGTTACCTCTTCTTGAAGCTGTGCGTCATCATCAAAACGCTGCATAGCCAACCACTTCTTCATTGCTGGGAATAAGTGCAAGTCACTCGGTGCCAGGTCGGGACTGTACGGCGGATGAGGAAACAACTCCCACTTAAAAGATTCGAGAACTTCACGAGTGGCATTTGCCGTGTGGGCCCGGGCGTTGTCGTGAATCAGCAAGATCTTTGAGCCCAACTTTCCCATGCGCTTGTTTTGTATTGCTCTTCTGAGGTTGTGCAGAGTTTGGCAATACCTTTGAGAGTTTATTGTAGTGCCTCTTTCCAGGAAATCCACAAAAATCACACCTTTTCTGTCCCAAAAGACAGTCGCCATCACCTTCCTTGCCGACATTGTCTGCATGCATTTCTTGGGTTTTTGGAGGGAATTTGTGTGCCCCCACTGCATTGACTGCAATTTTCACATGCTTAATCCATGTTTCGTCACCAGTAACGATGCGATCGAGTAATGAGTCGCCATCTTTCTCGTAAGCGTCCAAAAACGTTAACGCTGCAGCCATTCGCTGATTTTTGTGAATCTCTGCCTAGATTTTTGGTATCCATCTTGCACAAAACTTGTGGTAACCAAGCTTTTCGGTAATGATTTCGCGCAACAAACTTCGTGAAATTTGTGGAAAACTCATAGAGAGTTCCGTTATTGTGAAATTACGGTTTTCACGGACCGCGGTATCGACTTTTTCGACAAGTTCGGCAGTCACTATGCTGGGTCTTCCACTTCGCTCTTCGTCGTGAAAGTTAGTTCGGCCATTTTTAAATTTTATGACCCATTGACGCACTTTTTTATTTTACTTTATTGTTATTTTAATCACCTTATACAAAGGCGGGCTGTCAGCAGCTTATTACGCTGCTCTTCAGCCGCGAGTGGTACAATAAATATGACATATAGGTGGTACAGATAATACAATAAAAACGGCGGGCAATAATAACTGTAGACACGAAAAACAAACATGAAGCCGTTCACGCTGGACGAGAAAAACACTAACACCTGTTGACACTGAACACAAAACACGGACGACTGCGACGGCACAGCTCAACAATGGTGGCGTGACGGCGAAAAAACACTAAACACAAAACGAAGGCACACACACGAGACTCTGATGGCGATCATCTCCGGTGCGCAATGTCCACTGAGCGTGTACAAGTCCGGGGACCTGCCAAGAGAGAAGGAGGGGTGGGGGGTGGGAGAGGAAGCGGGGAGAGCAGAGATGCCACAGGCAGGGGAGTTAGGTGGGGGAGAAAGGGGGGCAAGCCCGGGGGAAGAGGGGTGGAGGATGGGGGGCAAAAGGAGAGAGAAGGGAGGGAGGGAGGGTGCCCAAAGGAAAAGACACAGGAAGTGGGAGGGGAGGATCAAAGTTGATAGGAGAGGTAGATGGAGGGGAGGAGGACATCATCAGGGAGGGGGAGCTGGCGGAAGCCACCTTGGGAAAGGGTAAGGAGGGTGGAGAGATGGAGACCGGGTGGGATGTGGGAATACAGGTGCGGCAGCAGGCGGGGGTGGGAGGGGATGGGTGAGACAAGCGGGTGAGGAGGATTGAGTTTACGGGAGGTGTACAGCATCCGTATCCTTTCAAGGAAAAGGAGGAGGTGGGGGAACGGAATGAGGTTGTACAGGATCCGCGTGGCGGAGGGGAGACGGATGTGATAGGTGAGGCGGAGAGCATGGCGTTCAAGGATCTTAAGGGATTTATAAAAGGTAGGGGGGCGGAGATCCAGGCCGGATGGGCGTAACAAAGGATAGGGCGGATGAGGGATTTATAAGTGAGGAGTATGGTGGCCGGAAAGAAACTTGAGGAGGAGTTGGGAGCGTGCCTTGCCTTGGATTGTCGGGAGATGGGGAGTCCAGGAGAGGCGACGGTCGAGGGTGACGCCAAGGTACTTAAGTATGGGGGTGAGGGCAATAGGATGGCCAATGACGGTTAGATAGAAATCAAGGAGGCGGAAGGAAGGGGTGGTTTTGCCTACAATGATCGCCTGGGTTTTGAATTGACCTTGAGCAACCACTGGTGGCACTAAGTGGTGAACTGGTCAAGATGGGATTGGAGAAGGTGTTGCGATCGCTGCAGGGTGGGGGCCAGGGCAAGGAAGGCGGTGTCATCGGCAAACTGGAGAAGGTGAACGGGGGGTGAAGGCGGCGGCATGTCCGCCGTATACAAAAGGTACAGAAGGGGGGAGAGGACAGAGCCTTGGGGCACACCGGCGGAGGGAAAAAGTGTGTAGGAATCCGTGTTATGGATGGTGACGTAGGAAGGACGGTGGGAGACAAAGGAGCTGATCACACGGACGTAGTTAATGAGAAGGACGAAGGTTTGGAGCTTGAAGAGGAGACCGGTAATAGCCACGTTCGAGGTCCAGGGAGAGGAAGATTGTGGACTGAGGGGAATTAAGCTGCTCAGAAAGGAGATGAGTTAGGTGAAGGAGGTCATCGGAAGAGAAGGACCGTCTAAAGCCACACTGGGTAATGGGAAGGAGGCGGTGCTGGTGGAGATGCTGGTGGATGTGTCGGGGGAGGATGGATTCCAGGACCTTGCTGAAGACCGAGGTAAGGCTGATGGGACGGTTGGAGAAGACAGCGGACGGCGGTTTACCAGATTTAAGGAACATCGGGATACGGGAGGTTTTCCACAGGTCGGGGTAGTAGCCGGTGGAGAGGCCTACATTGTAGAGCCTTGCCAGGGTGGAGAGGAAAGAGACAGGAGCTTCACGAAGGTGGCGGTAGGTGATACGATCGTGACCAGGAGCGGTGTTACTTTTTTTGTGGAGTGTAGCAACGAACGTGCTCAGACACTTCTCTCTTTACTCCTTCTGATCATCACTAAACTGACACACAATATTTTTTTAGCGCAACGCAATTTGACTTTCAATAATCCCTACAAAAGAATGGCCCTGATTAACAATAACCTATACCTTTCATGAATCACTTACCTCACAAAAATCTTCGTTACTCGAACTACTGCAGTACAGGGAGCGCCAATACTGCCAGTTAAATAAAAGAAGGCACTAACTACTGATGGGCATAGTTAGCAAATGAAAGATTTTGATAGAGAACAAACAATGTATTTACGTTAATAGTGTTCAAAAGTCATAAAATATATCAGTTCGTGACATCAAGTCTTAAAAATTTCCTTTTTATGACGGACACACGTCCAGATCGTCCGTTCTCAAAACTCTGGCATCTCGCTCTTCACATCCACCACTGCTGGCGGCTCACCTCCAACTGCACAACGCTACGCGCTGTTCACGTCCATTGCCCAACACTACACCAACGAATATTCCAACAATGAGTCCAACCAGCCACAGATTGCACACAACACAGTCAGTAATTTTCATACAGAGCGCTACGTGGCGTTATCAACATAAAAACCTAAACAGCCTACTTACACTTAGTTTTAAGATCATTTCGCCCAGAATATCTGACGTGGCTTGGGTTTGTTTATTCATTACTGCTTCTAATGCCAGATCTTGATTTCGGTTCCTACACCATTATATTCCTTCTGTTATTCCCATTTCTCACTGTGTCACTCGATGTAGTGCCATGACTTAAGCTACTCGGTTCTATTGTTGGCTAATACGACAAATTTCGACGTCAGATTTTGCGACATCATTCCAATCTACCGCGTAATTATGGTCAGGCTCGACACAATCATCACTTTTATTACAATTATGTAAAACAAAAGCTACATTTTCATGAAAATTATTTCTCACCTCATTATCTGTCATTTGCAGCTGACTTGAAGCATCGTAGACGATATTACGAAACTGGAACTTTTGTAGCTGATCTGAAGGATCATCATAACCACGATTAATTTGGGCCTCTTCCCTTCTTCTAAGAGGGTATTTCCTCTCTCTTTCGCTATTACATTGACAAATTTAATACAAAGGTTCCTTAATACCTCAATCGTTACGCTATAGATGGTGATTTATTCTACCATGTACAAACTCTAGGGACTGATCGATGAGAGGATACGGAATTAAAAGGTCTAATGAACTTACGTCCGGAAGTACATGGTTTCCATGCTAGAGACCATTTATTCAATCATACAATGTTACAGAGACTGCGGTCTAATACGCACTGTACAACGAAAAGGGTTCCCATGTGATTCAACGCATACGTGTACGCGCCGTAGCATGTTCTGTCTCACATGTTCACATCGGCTAGGCTGCACCTGAACAGTGTCAAAGGCGGCATGGATACGCTGCTCCAGTGTCTCCACGTCTGGAATGGGCTTTGCAGTCACGATATTATTGAGATGGCCCCATAACCAGAAATCGCACGGTGTGAGATCCGGTGAATGACCTGGGCACGTAACTGGACCCTCTCGTCCTATCCATTGACCAGGGAAGACGCGATTGAGATGTATCCGATCGTTATTGGCGAAGTGGGCTGGAGCACCATCATGTAGCAATCACATAACACTTCAAATCATGAATGGCACTTTGTCCAGCAGGGGAGACAAAGTCGCCCGTAAGAAATGGCCTGTTAGGCGTCGTGGAAGGGGGACTGGTCCCAAAATACTGTCGCCAGTTAACCCGGTACACACATTCCGGCTGCTCCGATGCTGATGATTCATTGTCACCATACCATGGGGTTCTCCATACTACACCACAGATGACAGTTATGAAAGTTGAAGCTAGGTCTCTGCGTAAAGATGGCCTCACCTGTGAATAGGATGAATGAAACAAATCCCGGAATTGTTGTTACCTGATGAAGAAACTAGTGACAAAACTGCTCCCGATGTGGAACATCTGTCGCTAGTAAGCCCTGCACACTCTGTAAGTGATAGGGGTAGTAACAGTTGTTATGGAGAATGTTCCACACGGTCTTCTGGCTTACCCTGTACTGGCGCGCCGACTGCCTGGTACTGACATGGCATTCGCTTTCCACGATGTTGATCACATTTTCCTTCAAGTCTGATGGCCGAACATTTCGGGTCGTCCTTCATGATATCCTGGTTCCTGAGAAGATCCTGTCTGAGAAAAAAGGAGAAACACTGTTGTAACCATGAATGCTGTGGTTGCTGTCGGCAGGGATAGGTCTCCTGATACAACCTTGCTGACCGACGCCCATTGCCATTTGCTTTTCTGTACGTAAACACAATGTTGGCAAGCTCTCGATATAATATGGAACCATTGTGTAGAAAGCTCAGTCACATCCACTGCAAGCTGAGTCAGCTAGAGAAGTGAATCAGACAAAACACTACCAATTACTACGGCAAGTGAGGGCGCTAGGGTATGATGTAAAAGTAACAGTACCACCCTCTAGGAGGGAACAGTGCATACTGTACGCTCCGCGCCAGATATCTGAAAGCATGGGTGACGTCACAGCGGGGAGTGCTGCGGAGCTCGGAGCAAGGCGTATGCACGACGAGCTGAGAACATTGACTGCGCTAGGCTGTCCAGACGTCTCGGCTTTCACATAAATGTCCCATTGTCTCGAGATAACCACTCTGGACACGTAATTGTCCCGGTTTTAATCGAGAAACAAAACGCGTGCAATAATATTGAAACGTCCCCTTAGAAAAATTTTACAAGACTGTGCTTAAACTGACACACAATATTTTTAGCGCAATGCAATCTGACTTTCAAAAATCCCTACAAAAGAATGGCCCTGACTAACATTAACATATACGTTTAACAAATCACTTACCTCACAAAAATCTTGGTTACTCGAACTACTGCAATACAGCGAGCGCCATTACTGCCAGCTACATAAAAGATTCAAACTACGGAAGGCACCAACTACTGATAGGCATAGTTAGCAAATGAAAGATTTTGATAGAGAACAAACAATGTATTTACCTTAATAGTGTTGAAAAATCATAATATATACAGCAGTTCATGACATCCGTTTTTACAAATCTCAAAACTCCGCCATTTCTCTCCCCACATCCACCACTGCTGGCGGCTCACCTCCAACTGCGCAACGCTACGCGCTGTTCACATCCAGCTGCCCACTACAATGGCAGACAACAATGCAAACTAACCACAGACTGCACACAGCACAGCCAGTGATTTTCTTACAGAGAGCGCTACGTGGCGGCGGCGTTACCAATATAAGAACCTAAACAGCCTACTTACAATATTTCTTACTTAATTAAAAATTATGAGAATTAAATTACCTAGTAGTAGGACGTTAGAGAAATGTATTTCACAATATTTACCGTATTAATAATAAAATACCTTCTTTCTAACGAGGAACTGCTAAAATCAATCAAATGGTTCAAATGGCTCCGAGCACTATGGGACTCAACATCTTAGGTCATAAGTCCCCTAGAACGCAGAACCACTTAAACCTAACTAACCTAAGGACATCACACACACCCATGCCCGAGGCAGGATTCGAACCTGTGACCGTAGCAGTCTAAAATCAATCCATTCATTCTTCTGATAGATACTACTAAGGTAAATCTTAAGATAAAATATTTACCTTGTGTCTTATTACAGGTTAGTAATATTTACATTTCCCATCCCAATTCACAAATTAAAGATACACTCTTGCTTTGAGTTCTTCAAGTGTAGCATCATCATGGGCCTATTATCAGCTTCAAAATATCACGGTACCTGGCAGGAAAAATAAGAGTAAGACGTAACTACAGTAATGAAGTTAAGTATAAACTATAGACAAAAGTGTACTGGTTTTTTCTCTTTAAAATCTGATCAGCTTAGAATGCGATCACTTACCTTCAGTCATTAGGTAGCACAGCTACTCCTTCCAGTTCTCCGTCATCTTCGGAGCTAATCATAGTGACTAGTTCCGCTATCACTGTCTGTACCACCTAAATCTATGATTATTTTATCTGTTTCACTGTCGATAAATATTTGTTTCTGTGTATTCCTGCTCAATTCTTTTTTAACGTGTTCGCATAACGGAATCCAGTCTTCTTTACTCATGGATTTAAATTTCTCCTCACACAAATTTTTCACAGACGTTACATTGCAGAGAACGTTCCTAGAAGCTACCCAACCTGTTACAATCGGCCAAATATTTTCTATTGGATTTAATTCTGGATGGTAAGGAGGAAGGCGTAAAACAACGTGACCAGCAGTTTCAGGGATTTTATGGACGGAATACTCGACGGTCGTTGCCTTGGTTCTTCGAACGAGCTCATAGAGAACGGGCTTCAACATGTCATCCGAGAATGGGATACGTTCCTCTGTTAGCCACTTTCTGATATCCTCTTTAGTTGAGTGAGATGTTGGAGCTTTATTTTTACATTGTAATATGGTGCATTGTCGAGAACTATTACAGAGTTAGATTTTAAGTTGGGAATCAGCTTTTCTGTCAACCAATTCTCAAACTTTTGTTGGTTCATTTGGTTGTGATAATCTTCCGTTGCTTGATTTGACTTTCACGTAACAAGCGCATTAGGAATAAAGCCATTTTCGCCGCCTGCATGAGTTACCATTAGGCGTTGTCCCTTTGATAGCGGTTTGAGGAGACAGTGATCAGCATTATCACTCCATGATTTCCCAGTTACATGTGACGATAAAATAAGAGTTTCATCAACGTAAACAATGTCTTCGTTTTCTTCCCTACATTTTTTATTTGCTTCAAATACGATATTCTTTTTTCTCTAATATCGCTTCTCTCTAACAGTATCAGCCTATTTGATTGTGTTTTTTTCCAGCGGAAACCAAATTTCTTTAGTAGCCGCCTTGCGCTAGTGTTGCTACCCTGGAAGTCTACTGCTTCTTTAAACTTCTGTTTACTTCCTTTCACTGTAGGCACACGTTTTTCAGCGAGATAAAAGTTGTAAATAATTTTCCTAACAACGGCCTCATCAAAACTGTCAGTATCTATAATTCTTCTGCGTTTAAGTTTTTATCTGGAGTTTCAAATTTCCTTTTCCCACAATATTCCGATAGCTTGCTTTCCCTTTTAATTTTCTGGATAGGGCTACACGAAACGCCTGTGGCCACTTCAGCTCTCAGCTGAGCTTGCTCCACCGGAATGTTCATCCCCTGAGAGGACTCAGCCTCCGTAAACATTAAAACTTTATGTATAATCTCCTGTGACTGACTATTCAGTTTTCTGCCTTTAGTTTTGAATTATTAATAGACATCATATTCAGTATGAAGCACTCCGCACTAGTAATACAAATACCGAAAAAGAACACAAAGGTGGAACTCGTACTGTACTCACAACGGACACACGTGGCACACTGAGGGCAGCCGAATGTATTTGGGCAGAGCTGCACACATCTGCACATGCGCAGTGACTATACGGCTGTTTCAGAGTAACGGTCATAAAGCTCTGATACCCAGCGCGGATTGTTAACTGTGGCTTGATGGTGCAATGCGTATTAGAGCGCAGTCTTTGTAAGAAAGTAGGATTGAATAAATAGTCAGCAGCATGGAAACCAAGCTATTTAGAAATTTTTTGTTCCATATCCTCTCATCGATCAATCCCTAGACTTTGTACATGGTGGAAAAAATCAGCCTGTGTACTGTAAACGCTCATAAGTTCCTCAGTTGTTTTATTTGGTACTGTATGCAGGCGTAACACGTACTCTAATCCAGGGGATGCCAAGAATTTGGCTCACGAGCCGTGTGACCGGTTACGAGAGCCATAGCACTCATCCTGGCGGGCACAGTTGTGCCACAACCACGCTACGCCGTCTGGCAGCGAGGAGAAGGAGGAGGGGGGAGAGGGTTCAAAAATGGTTCAAATGGCTCTGAGCGCTATGGGACTTAACATCTGAGTTCGTCAGTCCCCTAGAACTTAGAACTACTTAAACCTAACTAACCTGAGGACATCACATACATCCATGCCCGAGGCAGGATTCGAACCTGCGACCGTAGCAGTCGCGCGGTTCCGGACTGAAGCGCCTAGAACCGCTTGGCCACAATGACCGGCGAGGGAGAGGTGAAGCTGTGAACACACTACGTCTGAATGTCAGTGCAGCCGCACTGCATACGACTTGGTCTTATATTTCTTATTTCTCAACAACATAGGTCAAAAACAAAACAAATTTTCAGCATTATTTTTGGCACACTGCAGACATAATATAATTTTTTATACAAATTGTCAGCATACTGACAGGCGCAGGCAGTTTCGCGTATCTTCGGACTCAGGTTACCGTGCAATCCTGACTTATTTAGTTTCATAATCGAAAATCCGTCTCTTGCACACATATGTCGATCGAAATGTTGTAGCGCTTTTGCAACCTCATTATGGAGACGTGGAAACTGTGCTTGAGAAAAGCAATGTACATATCTTAGACAAATTTCACGTTACAGGTATTTGTCTTTCAGATGGGAAGTACATTGCAGATCAGTTACATCTGCACATGCACAGAAGCACTTTCAACTGAAACGGCAAATGGACCCGGAAACAGATGTAACATTGACAGTGTCCTCAAAACGCTTAGGAATCTGTTCTTTCTTTCAAGGACACAATAAATTTTTCACACCTAGCGTTTTCTTTAACGTCAATGAGCTTAGACAACAGGACTGGCTTTGACAAAACATGCTCCTTCTATAACGCAATTTTCTTTCTAAATGCATCCCCATCAAATCAGAAAAAAATTGTTCGTTGTCTTGCTGTATCGCACTGTGGACAGTGTGCTGTCAAGTTCATTTTCCTGCGCTCCTTTTTCCTTCATAAACTCAACATTTGCTAGTTTTAAATCGTCAAATCATTCCCGGTTTGCCCTTTGGCTTAACCAACGTACTTTGCAGTAATGATGAAGTCTCCATACTCTTCGTTCAGCTCCATTGGAAACTGTTGCAACTGACAGTGGAATAATGCGAGTGGGCTCAGAAATTTAACTCTTCGTACCAGCAATTTTTTCACCTATTCCATGCCTCCAAACTTAGCAGAAAGTGCTTCTATGTGAGCAGAAGAACGAATTCCGTTTGTCGATCATTGTAATTTTTGCTCTTTCACTGTCAACTAAATCCGTAATTTCATTTTGCGTGATATTGTAATGTCGTTTCGTAGCAAACCTATCATCAAATGAAATATCGTGCTGTTCGGGATTCTTCCGAAAAGGATCTACCTACATCTACATCTAAATCTACATGGTTTCTCTGCAATACACACTTAAGTTCCTGGCAGAGGGTTCATCGAACCATTTTCATACTACTTCTTTACCATTCCACTCTCGAATGGGGCGTGGGAAAAACGAACACCTAAATCTTTCCGTTCGAGCTCTGATTTCTCTTATTTTATAATGATGATCATTTCTCCCTACGTAGGTGGGTGTCAACAATATATTTACGCATTCGGAAGAGGAAGTTGGTTATTGAAATTCCGTAAATAGATCTCGCTGCAAAGAAAACCGCTTTTGTTTCAGTGACTGCCACCCCAACTCGCGTATCATTTCAGTGACACTCTCACCCCTTTTCTTTTGGTCATCAGTCTACTGACTGGTTTGATGCGGCCCGCCACGAATTCCTTTCCTGTGCTAACCTCTTCATCTCAGAGTAGCACTTGCAACCTACGTCCTCAATTATTTGCTTCACGTATTCCAATCTCTGTCTTCCTCTACAGTTTTTGCCCTCTACAGCTCCCTCTAGTACCATGGAAGTAATTCCCTTATGTCTTAGCAGATGTCCTATCATCCTGTCCCTTCTCCTTATCAGTGTTTTCCACATATTCCTTTCCTCTCCGCTTCTGCGTAGAACCTCCTCATTCCTTACCTTATCAGTCCACCTAATTTTCAACATTCGTCTATAGCACTACATCTCAAATGCTTCGATTCTCTTCTGTTCCGGTTTTCCCACAGTCCATGTTTCACTACCATACATACCATACGTCCACTCCAGACGTACATCCTCAGAAATTTCTTCCTCAAATTAAGGCCGGTATTTGATATTAGTAGACTTCTCTTGGCCAGAAATGCCTTTTTTGCCATAGCGAGTCTGCTTTTGATGTCCTCCTTGCTCCGTCCGTCATTGGTTATTTTACTGCCTCGGTAGCAGAATTCCTTAACTTCATTGACTTCGTGACCCTCAATCCTGATGTAAAGTTTCTCGCTGTTCTCATTTCTACTACTTCTCATTACCTTCGTCTTTCTCCGATTTACTCTCAAACCATAATGTGTACTCATTAGACTGTTCATTCCGTTCAGCAGATCATTTAATTCTTCTTCACTTTCACTCAGGATAGCAAAGTCATCAGCGAATCGTATCATTGATATCCTTTCACCTTGTATTTTAATTCCACTCCTGAACCTTTCTTTTATTTCCATCATTGCTTCCTCGATGTACAGATTGAAGAGTAGGGGCGAAAGGCTACAGCCTTGTCTTACACCCTTCTTAATACGAGCACTTCGTTCTTGATCGTCCACTCTTATTATTCCCTGTTGGCTGTTGTACATACTGTATATGACCCGTCTCTCCCTATAGCTTACCCCTACTTTTTTCAGAATCTCGAACAGCTTGCACCATTTTATATTGTCGAACGCTTTTTCCAGGTCGACAAATCCTATGAAAGTGTCTTGATTTTTCTTTAGCCTTGCTTCCATTATTAGCCGTAACGTCAGAATTGCCTCTCTCGTCCCTTTACTTTTCGTAAAGCCAAACTGATCGTCACCTAGCGCATTCTCAATTTTCTTTTCCATTCTTCTGTATATTATTCTTGTAAGCAGCTTCGATGCACGAGCTGTTAAGCTGATTGTGCGATAATTCTCGCACTTGTCAGCTCTTGCCGTCTTCGGAATTGTGTGGATGATGCTTTTCCGAAAGTCATATGGTATATCGCCAGACTCATATATTCTACACACCAACGTGAATAGTCGTTTTGTTGCCACTTCCCCCCAATGATTTTAGAAATTCTGATGGAATGTTATCTATCCCTTCTGCCTTATTTGACCGTAAGTCCTCCAGAGCTCTTTTAAATTCCGATTCTAATACTGGATCCCCTATTTCTTCTAAATCGACTCCTGTTTCTTCTTCTATCACATCAGACAAATCTTCACCCTCATAGAGGTTTTCAATGTATTCTTTCCACCTATCTGCTCTCTCCGCTGAATTTAACAGTGGAATTCCCGTTGCACTCCTAATGTTACCACCGTTGCTTTTAATGTCACCAAAGGTTGTTTTGACTTTCCTGTATGCTGAGTCTGTCCTTCCGACAATCATATCTTTTTCGATGTCTTCACATTTTTCCTGCAGCCACTTCGTCTTAGCTGCCCTGCACTTCCTATTTATTTCATTCCTCAGCGACTTGTATTTCTGTATTCCTGATTTTCCCGGAACATGTTTGTACTTCCTCCTTTCATCAAAAAATGGTTCAAATTGCTCTGAGCACTATGGGACTCAACATCTTAGGTCATAAGTCCCCTAGAACTTAGAACTACTTAAACCTAACTAACCTAAGGACATCACACACACCCATGCCCGAGGCAGGATTCGAACCTGCGACCGTAGCAGTCCGGCGGTTCCGGACTGCAGCGCCAGAACCGCTAGACCACCGCGGCCGGCTCCTTTCATCAGTCAACTGAAGTATTTCTTCTGTTACCCATGGTTTCGTCGCAGCTACCTTCTTTGTACCTATGTTTTCCTTCCCAACTTCTGTGATGGCCCTTTTTGGAGATGTCCATTCCTCTTCAACTGTACTGCCTACTGCGCTATTCCTTCTTGCTGTATCTATAGCGTTAGAGGACTTCAAACGTATCTCGTCATTCCTTAGTACTTCCGTATCCCACTTCTTTGCGTATTGATTCTTCCTGACTAATGTCTTGAACTTCAGCCTACTCTTCATCACTACTATATTGTGATCTGAGTCTATATCTGCTCCTGGGTACGCCTTACAATCCAGTATCTGATTTCGGAATCTCTGTCTGACCATGATGTTATCTAATTGAAATCTTCCCGTATCTCCCGGCCTTTTTCAAGTATACCTTCTCCTCTTGTGATTCTTGAACAGGGTATTCGCTATTACTAGCTGGAACTTGTTATAGAACTCAATTAGTCTTTCTCCTCTTTCATTCCTTGTCCCAAGCCCATATTCTCCTGTAACATTTTCTTCTACTCCTTCCCCTACAACTGCATTCCAGTCGCCCATGACTATTAGATTTTCGTCCCCCTTTACATACTGCATTACCCTTTCAATATCCTCATACACTTTCTCTATCTGTTCATCTTCAGCTTGCGACGTCGGCATCTATACCTTAACTATCGTTGTCGGTGTTGGTCTGCTGTCGATTCTGATAAGAACAACCCGGTCACTGAACTGTTCACAGTAACACACCCTCTGCCCTACCTTCCTATTCATAACGAATCCTACACCTGTTATACCGTTTTCTGCTGCTGTTGATATTACCCGATACTCATCTGACCAGAAATCCTTGTCTTCCTTCCACTTCACTTCACTGACCCCTACTATATCTAGACTGAGCCTTTGCATTTCCCTTTTCAGATTTTCTAGTTTCCCTACCACGTTCAAGCTTCGTAGAACGTTATCCTTTTGTAGATTATTCAATCTTTTTCTCATGGTAACCTCCCCCTTGGCAGTCCCCTCCCGGAGATCCGAATGGGGGACTATTCCGGAATCTTTTGCCAGTGGAGAGATCATAATGACACTTCTTCAGATACAGGCCACATGAACTGTGGATACACGTCACGTGTCTTTAATGCAGTGGTTTCCATTGCCTTCTGCATCCACATGTCGTTGATCATTGCTGATTCTTCCGCCTTTAGGGGAAATTTCCAACCCATAGGACAAGAGAGTGCCCTGAACCTCTATCCGCTCCTCCACCCTCTTTGACAAGGCCTGTGGCAGAATGAGGCTGACTTCTTATGCCGGAAGTCTTCGGCCGCCAATGCTGATTATTTATCAAAATTTAGGCAGTGGTGGGGATCGAACTCGGGACCGAAGAAGTTTTGATTATGAAACAAAGACGCTACCCTATTTTTTTTTACTCTCATTTTGTTCGCATTTGTTCGTTGCATCTGCTCGGGGCGGACGTCGTAAGACATCCGTTTAAGTTCGTTGTTGATCGATTAGCTCAGTTTTTTTATTACAGAGGGCTGCTAACCCTCTGACCGAACACGCTGAGCTACCGTGTCGGCATCCCTAGACACGAAATGAGCTGCCCTTCTTTGCACTTTTTCAATGTCCTCCGTCGATCCGGCCTGGCAAGGATCCCACACCGCGCAGCAGTATTCCAGCAAAGGACGGACAAGTGTAATGTATGCTGTCTCTTTAGTGGGTTTGTCACATCTTCTAAGTGTTCCGCAACAAAGCGCAGTCTTTGTTTCGCCTTCCCCTCAATATTATCTATGTGGTCTTTTCAATTTAAGTTGCTCGTAATTGTAATTCCTAGGTATTTAGTCGAATTGACAGCCCTTAGATTTATGCGATTTATCGTATACCCAAAATTTATCGGATTTCTTTTAGTACCGATGTGGATGACCTCGCACTTTTCTTTGTTTAGAGCCAATTGCCACTTTTCACACCACACAGAAATCCTCTCTAGATCATTTTGTAATTGGAACTGATCGTCTGAAGATTTTGGCTCTGGCTCTGAGCACTATGGGACTTAACATCTATGGTCATCAGTCCCCTAGAACTTAGAACTACTTAAACCTAACTAACCTAAGGACATCACACACATCCATGCCCGAGGCAGGATTCGAACCTGCGACCGTAGCAGTCGCGCGGCTCCGGACTGAGCGCCTAGAACCGCTAGACCACCGCGGCCGGCTGAAGATTTTACTAGACGGTAAATTACAGTGTCATCTGTAAACAATCTAAGGGGGCTGCTCAAATTATCACCTAGATCATTTATATAAATCAGAAACAGCGGGGGGTTTATGACACTACCTTGCGGAACGCCAGATATCACTTCTGTTCTGCTCGATGATTTACCGTCTACCACTACGTACTGTGACCTCTCTGAGAGGAAATCACGAATCCAGTCACACAACTGAGACGATACTCCATATGCACTCAATTTGATTAATAGTCGCTTGTGAGGAACACTATCAAAAGCCTTCTGGAAATTTAGGAATATGGAATCGAGCTGAGATCCCATGTCGACAGCACTCACAAGAATGATATTTTCTGAACCCGTGTTTGTTATGTATCAATAAGTAATTTTCTTCAAGGTGATTCATAATGTTCGGGTACAGTATATGCTCCAAAATCTACTGCAGGAAAGGTGAGTGACAGGCCCAGCCGTGGCCTGCACGCGGTCCTCCCACGCTGCACGCGTGAAGTACGGCACTCCGTGGTCGACCCTACTCTGACTGCTTTCTAATTGCTTTATTCTGTGTCCTGCCACCCATCCGGTCCGATAGGCGCCATTGAAGCTGGCGTGACATACTGCTTTCAGGAGCACTAAATCACCTGTACCAGCGCCTCTGCTAACAGGTCCCTTTCGCTGCGACCACTTTGCTCAATCTCACACCTGTTGTGGTCGGCTACTTCTGAAGTTTCCCCACTGGCGCTAACTGCTAGCGCCGTATGCAGCCCCGTAAAATCAGCACTAGCACTCACACAGTACAAGGACTGCACACAGCAATATTGGTTAACATTGTTTTGCAAGCGTTAATATGACTTCAACCCTTGGTCTCTCCGTACACTTTATTCAATAATACGCATCTTACACTTTGCAGCATCAGTTCTCACATTTTAAATACACTTAAAATACAGCTCGCAGATAATTCAGTCGCAGTTCAAACATCCATTTAATGTATTCAATATTCAAAAGTTTCACTACTATCTTTTCTGGCCTCACTTCTTCGATAAAATTAAATCCTTCAAAGAAATCTCCACCAGGAATGTACGGCGAAAAGGATGTTAAAAAGATTGGGGTACGATGGCAGACTTGAATCTTCACTTTAATAAGTGTCAAACACGACGATCTTAATCCACACCGAGATGACAGAAGCCACAGGACGCCTCCTGACATCGTGTCGCGTCTCCTTTTGCCCAGCACAGTGCAGCACCTGGACGTGGCATGGACTCGACAAATCGTTGGAAGTCCCCTGCACAAATATTGACCCATACTGCCTCTATAACAGTACATAATTGCGAAAGCGCTGCAGATACAGGATTTTGTGTGCAAACTGACGTCTGGATTATATCCCATAAACGTTTGATGGGCTTCACGTCGAACAATCTGGGTGTCCAAATTATTCGCACGAATTGTCCAGAATGTCCATCAAACCAATCGAGAATAACAGCCGGGTAACATGGCGCATTGTCATCCATAAAAATTCCATCGCTGAATGGCTGCAATTGGTCTCCTAGTAGCCGAACATGACCATCTCCAGTCAATAATTGGCTAAGCTGTACTAGAGGACCCAGTCAATTCCATGTAAACACAGACCACACCATTATGGAGCAACCACCAGCTTCCATAGTGCCTTGTTGACAGTTGGGCCAATGACTTCGTGGGGTCTGCGCCACACTCGGACCCTAACTTCAGCTCTTACCAACTGAAATCGAGACTCATCTGACCAGGCTATGGTTTTCGAGCGTCCAGTGACCAGTCGATATGGTCACGAGCCCAGGAGAGGCGCTGCAGGCGAGGTTGTGCTGTTAGCAAAGGCACTCGCTTCGGTCGTCTACTGTTGTAGCCCACTAACCCCAAATTTCGCACCACTGTCCTAACGGATACGTACGGCGTACGTCCCACATTGATTTCTGCGGATATTTCACTCCGCATTGTTTGCCTGGTAGCACTGAAAGCCCTGCGCAAACGCAGCTGCTCCAGGAGAAGGCCGCCGGGCCACTGCGTCGTCCGTGGTGAGAGGTAATGCCTGAATTTTGCTATTCTCGGCAATCTGTCGGAATACTGGATTTCCTAACGATTTCCGAAACGGAGTGACCCATGCATCTAGCTCCAACTACCATTCCGTATTCAAAGTCTGCTAACTCCTGTCGTGTGGCCATAATCTCTTTGGAAACCTTTTCACATGAATCACCTCAGTACAAATGACAGCTCCGCCAATGCACTACCCTGTTATAGCCGGTGCAAGCGGTACTACCGCCATGACTTTTGTCCCCACATTAAATATTCCTTCGCTTACCCTCCTCCGTGTCACCACAAATGACATGGAACTATCCCTAAGTGCGCTGGAAAGGCAGGACAGCCCAGCACCTTGTCGTGTTCTGCCGTTTCAAGGTAGAATACAGAAATTCTCTCACAGTTCATTAACCTGATGTAAAGATGGCACCGTCCAAGCTCAGATGTAGAGCTCACATCGTCATTTCGTTTTTGCTGCAGAGAGGCTCTAAAGTACGCAGTGAGGTGGCAAAGGCTCTCGAATCTACAAAACGATATGCTAAGTTCCAAAGTAGCAATGGCAATAGTGTCCGGACCGTTCGCCGGATAGTTACGTTAGTTAAGGAAACAGGAAGTGTTCAGCCACATGTGAAACGTCAACCACGACCTGCAACAAATGATGATGCCCAAGTTGGTGTTTTAGCTGCTGTCGCGGCTAATCCGCACATCAGTAGCAGACAAATTGCGCGAGAATCGGGAATCTCAAAAACGTCGGTGTTGGGAATGCTACATCAACATCGATTGCACCCGTACCATATTTCTATGCACCAGAAATTGCATGGCGACGACTTTGAACGTCGTGTACTGTTCTGCCACTGGGCGCAAGAGAAATTACGGGACGATGACAGATTTTTTGCACGCGTTCTATTTAGCGACGAAGCGTCATTCACAAACAGCGGTAACGTAAACCTGCATAATATGCACTATTGGGCAACTGGAAATCCACGATGGCTGCGACAAGTGGAACATCAGCGAAATAGGCGGGTTAATGTATGGTGTGGCATTATGGGAGGAAGGATAATTGGCCCCCATTTTATCGATGGCAATCTAAATGGTGCAATGTATGCTGATTTCCTACGTATTGTTCTACCGATGTTACTACAAGATGTTTCACTGCATGACAGAATGACGATGTACTTCCAACATTATGGATGTCCGGCACATAGCTCGCGTGAGGTAGAAGCGGTACTGAATAGCACATTTCATGACAGGTGGATTGGTCGTCGACGCACCATAGTATGGCCCGCAGGTTCACCGGATCTGACGTCCCCGGGTTTCTTTCTGTGCGGAAAGTTGAAGGATATTTGCCATCGTGATCCACCGACAACGCCTGACAACATGCGTCAGCGCATTGTCAATGCATGTGCGAACATTACGGAAGGCGAACTACTCGCTATTGAGAGGAATTTTGTTACACGTATTGCCAAATGAATTGAGGTTGACGGACATCAATTTGAGCATTAATGTGGTACTGGAAGAACCGAAATAAAATGTTCAAACGTACCTGCGTAGTGTATTTTAATTTAAAAAACCTACCATTTACCAACTGTTCGTCTAAAATTGTGAGCCATATGTTTGTGGCTATTACAGCGCCATCTATCACAAAGCGAAAAATGTGGTCCAAGTAAAACATTCATATTTCTTTACGTACTACACGAATATGTAATAAAAAATGGGGGTTCCTGTTTAAAAATAAAACGCAGTTGTATCCGTTTGACCTATGGCAGCGCCATCTAGCGGGCCATCCATAGCGCCATGTGGTTTCCTATTCTGGTTTCGTTCTTTGTAGGTTTTTCGTTTGACGCTTATTTGGTGAGATATTTGGCCTGGTCACGATCAATGGACCACACTGTATACAATACACGAAGCAAATATGACTATGGAATGCCAACATAGAGTTTTGCACAAGTTCAGTTGCAAAGTCATGTTTTTCAAAGTTCATATTAGAAACGATCACAATCTAGTTATATTAAGTCTTGTAGAAAAGATGTTCATCATAGATAAAATTGTTATCCCAATATTCTCTGCTATACATGCAGTGTCGATTTATTTCAATACAATTATACTGCGCTGATTCGAGAATCGTGCGGCCAGTAACGCAAAATCGTACCGTTCAGTCTCTCGTTGCAGACTAAATCAGACAGTCCGAATCATTTCGCTTCAGAACGCACTTTTGGCGGTAGTCGCATGTGCACAAAGTGCTTCGTCTGAATGTCGTTATTTTAATGTTAATGGAAGTTATTATAAAATGGGATCTTAAATATGCGGATTAAAGCGTGCCATTGAAAATGTATTCATTACGACAGACAATTAAATGTGAACTATATTTTCATGAAATATTAATAAAAGAATCGAATAAATTTGGCGTGCTGGCTCTTGTGTCGGTAGCCACTCAGATTCTCCTAGTACTAAATTGGCGTAGGAATTGGTACTCACTCTGTGTTGTGTACCTCTCTCACCATCTCCCCTCATCTGCTGTAATCTCAACCATACTCGTATGTGGTATGCACGTGCACCGTATCGGAACGCCGATGTCGGCTTTGTCGACCTTGGAGCCGCTACTTTGCAGTCGAGTAACTCGTTAATTGGCAACAGCAGGTGGAATGGGCCCCGTTCGACTCCTCCCAGAAAGGAAAGCTCCTTGAAAGTATGTGGAGTCGAACCCGGATCCTCCGCATAGCAGCCACACCCGCAGAGCTACGGCGGCGGAAACTGCAAAGCGAAGAAGTGGCTTTCGTCGTCGCTTTGGGGAAGAATGGAACACTATTTGTGTGAATTAACTTGTGTAGTAACTTATTTAGTGACAGAAGTGAAACTCTTCAAGTGGTTCAAATGGCTCTGAGCACTATGGGACTTAACATCTGAGGTCATCAGTCCCCTAGAACTTAGAACTACTTAAACATAACTAACCTAAGGACATCACACACATCCATGTCCGTGGCAGGATTCGAACCTGCGACCGTAGCGGTCGCGCGTTTCCAGACTGAGGCGCCTAGAACCGCTCGGCCACACTGCCCAGCAACTGAGTGAACGCTGATAATTCTTGGGATTAAGCTGATATTGCAAACAGGAAACGACTGTAAAGAATATACACTCCTGGAAATTGAAATAAGAACACCGTGAATTCATTGTCCCAGGAAGGGGAAACTTTATTGACACATTCCTGGGGTCAGATACATCACATGATCACACTGACAGAACCACAGGCACATAGACACAGGCAACAGAGCATGCACAATGTCGGCACTAGTACAGTGTATATCCACCTTTCGCAGCAATGCAGGCTGCTATTCTCCCATGCTGACGATCGTAGAGATGCTGGATGTAGTCCTGTGGAACGGCTTGCCATGCCATTTCCACCTGGCGCCTCAGTTGGACCAGCGTTCGTGCTGGACGTGCAGACCGCGTGAGACGACGCTTCATCCAGTCCCAAACATGCTCAATGCGGGACAGATCCGGAGATCTTGCTGGCCAGGGTAGTTGACTTACACCTTCTAGAGCACGTTGGGTGGCACGGGATACATGCGGACGTGCATTGTCCTGTTGGAACAGCAAGTTCCCTTGCCGGTCTAGGAATGGTAGAACGATGGGTTCGATGATGGTTTGGATGTACCGTGCACTATTCAGTGTCCCCTCGACGATCACCAGTGTAGGAGATCGCTCCCCACACCATGAAGCCGGGTGTTCGCCCTGTGTGCCTCGGTCGTATGCAGTCCTGATTGTGGCGCTCACCTGCACGGCGCCAAACACGCATACGACCATCATTGGCACCAAGGCAGAAGCGACTCTCATCGCTGAAGACGACACGTCTCCATTCGTCCCTCCACTCACGCCTGGAGGCGGGCTGCACGATGTTGGGGCGTGAGCGGAAGACGGCCTAACGGTGTGCGGGACCGTAGCCCAGCTTCATGGAGACGGTTGCGAATGGTCCTCGCCGATACCCCAGGAGCAACAGTGTCCCTAATTTGCTGGGTAGTGGCGGTGCGGTCCCCTACGGCACTGCGTAGGATCCTACGGTCTTGGCGTGCATCCGTGCGTCGCTGCGGTCCAGTCCCAGGTCGACGGGCACGTGCACCTTCCGCCGACCACTGGCGACAACATCGATGTACTGTGGAGACCTCACGCCCCACGTGTTGAGCAATTCGGCGGTACGTCCACCCGGCCTCCCGCATGCCCACTATACGCCCTCGCTCAAAGTCCGTCAACTGCACATACGGTTCACGTCCACGCTGTCGCGGCATGCTACCAGTGTTAAAGACTGCGATGGAGCTCCGTATGCCACGGCAAACTGGCTGACACTGACGGCGGCGGTGCACAAATGCTGCGCAGCTAGCGCCATTCGACGGCCAACACCGCGGTTCCTGGTGTGTCCGTTGTGCCGTGCGTGTGATCATTGCTTGTACAGCCCTCTCGCAGTGTCCGGAGCAAGTATGGTGGGTCTGACACACCGGTGTCAATGTGTTCTTTTTCCATTTCCAGGAGTGTATATATTTAGAGGGCAATGTCAAAACACCCAGACTAGTGAATGGGGAGAGACAAGACGTTAGCGAACTTACACCACTCTCCTATGCTCGTCTTATCTCAGCTTCTCCCACTCTCATTTTCGCCACAAGGTGCATAACCTCACAACGCAAGTGGTTGCTATTTGTCCTGCCTCATTTTCGTAGTTAATGTGGGTATCAAACCTCCCAAGTGGGACACAGTGGTGTGACAGGCCGCTCTCTATGTTAAGGCTTGCAGCTTGTGGCTTGCTGATTTATGTGCAGATGGACCTATACCTATTCTGTTATTTCGAATCCCCATCCTTCCATTCTCATATCGTGCCCCACCTTTTTCAGACGATCGTTGTTCTCTTTGGACATTTTGCCAGCTTGATCTTCCACATGTTCTACTCGACCCGTTGTTTCTTTAATTTTGTGACGTATTTCGCTGGGCCACATCGGCCAGGCGAACTCTTCTGAGAGCATTTGTTTGACAGCGCTGGAACTCAAACCACGTAACAAGATCCTAAGATGGTGTCAAGATTTAGCTTATTTCCCAGGCCATATCTTATTTTTGCTGAACGAAAGGCGCGACAACTGAAGTCACTTACGTTTTCTCTAAAACCTGTTTTGCAGTGCTATTAAGTTCTAGAACTAAGGAGGTTTTATGCAGTCGAAAAATAAATAGTACACGTGCAATGACGATGTCGATTTTGATCCGATAACTGCATATTCGCATACGATCTGGGGCATAGTATATGTACTGATAATGGTTTCAGCGTCATCCGCCAACAGATAACGTAGTGACATAGCTACCAGAGCGCCATTTGCGTCTACCCTTTAATAAGAAATGGCAACGGCCTTGCAGCAGTGGATACACCGGTTTCCGTCAGATCACAGAAGTTAAGCACTGTCGGGCGTGGCCGGCACTTGGATGGGTGGCCATCCGCGTCCCCATGCGCTGTTGCCAATTGAGGAGCTACTTGACGAAATAGTAGCGGCTCCGGTCAAAGAAAACCATCATAACGATCGGGAGAGCGGTGTGCTGACCACACGCCCCTCCTATCCACATCCTCATCTGAGAATGACACGGCGGTCGGATGGTCCCGGTGGGCCGCATGTGGCCTGGTGACGGCGTGCTTTTAATAGGAAATGCTCAGAGCCATAAAGCTCAGTGTGGTGTAAAGATGTTAAGCAAACAGGCCACCATTCCACGGAGAAGCGCTCGTACTTCCTACAGCCGACTGAACAAGTTTGAGAGGGATCGGACTGTGATCTTCCGAGTGGCGGGATGGTCCTTGCGGAGTGTTGCTACACAAGGTGGACGTTCTGCGTCAGTTGCGTAACGATGCTGGTATCGGTGATCACGTTGAAATCCTCACACACGTAGAGTGAGTTATGGGCGTCCACGCAGCACAGACGCCCGACAGGGTCGTTGTATTGTAAGGGCAGCAGTGGCAGATTGTACAGCTACCACCGCAGAGGCCTTGAGAGCCCAAATGTGCCAACGCGAACCGTTGCGAATCGTTTATTGGCTGTGGGATTACGGCCACGCACACCTCTAGCCCGTCTTCCACTCGCGGCACTGCATCGACGTGCGCGGATCGACTGGTGCCATCAGAGGATCACTTGGAAGATTGAGTTGCGCGCTGTGGTCTTCAGCGATGTAAACAGACTCTGCCTGTACACAGTGAGCCGTAGGCGTGTCCGGCTCTTCGAAAAGTGCGCCAGGCGGAGTGCTTTCGTTTCGCGTCTAGTGTATGCGGTGGCGTGTTCGGTTTGGCGTGCTGTTCGGATCACTACCGCCCTCTGGCGGGAGGTGGAGCAAGTGTACGGCCGCGTGACGATCGAGGAGTACGGACTGGGCAGTGACGGAGAGAGGTGGTGGCGCGAGCGGGGCCCCGCTGTTGGGAGTCGTCAACTGCTCGGCACGCGGTTTGGTCGAACTCTAGGCTGTCAGTGGCTAAGTCTGCCTTTACCCGCATGTACGTGGCTTATGAAGCTTAGAAGCCGTGGTGCAGGAGATCAGCGCGTGGGACCGTATGTCTTTTTATTGGCCGTTGAAACCACTGGCAGCGTTGGCTCTGACGAGTATAAGGAAGTGCAACGTGTTCTGGGCGCTGTGGTGGAGTGTGAGAAGTTGGGTACTGTTTTTATGTAACAATATATATATGGGGTTTTTCAACTTCTAGTGAAGTGTATGAATTTCTTCACCAGTGGTTCTGTTGGGGCTTCCCACCATAGTTTTCGTTTGTCTGTCCGCGGGAATGTGGTAATTGCTTCTTGGTCGGGCCGTTTCATTCACACCTCGATTGGATGATTTAGGGTTGGTGTCGCGTGTCTCTGTGGTTCGGAGTCTGTGCAGGCACCGCCCTTGCTACATCTTCTGGTTTTGGGTAACTCGGGGAGGTGGTGGCTTGTAATGGAAGTTTTGGGGCAGATCTGCTGTGGCCCTGTAGACCACCAATAACTATTCCGCCTGTTGTGATTTGGGCCCCTTTACACGTGTCACTCCCTCACTGAGATAAGGAATGTTTTTTGGGAACTGCCTTTAATTTGAAGGTTTGTGTGCTGGCTTATTCACATTTATCTTGTAACAACTGACAGGTGTAATATAAGTTATTTATATGGCGAGAGACAACTA
This sequence comes from Schistocerca cancellata, assembly GCF_023864275.1. NCBI lineage: Eukaryota > Metazoa > Arthropoda > Insecta > Orthoptera > Acrididae > Schistocerca > Schistocerca cancellata. The sequence goes on from NC_064628.1 coordinate 855,079,164, forward strand.
TTTTAGCTTTAGTACAAACTAGCTACTTAAAGGTGTTTTTTTTTAAAGGAATTGTTCTCTTATAGATATAACAAGTTTAAAATCTTACTGTTGGGAAGTTATTAACGTCATACCTGGCAATCTCCGTTTCATAAAGAAAATTTGGCAGCTATTCGAAATTGTGTTTGAAATTGTGTTTTTTTAAAATGCCAGACTTAAAAATTTATTATTGAGAAAGCCTTTTAAAATAAAAAGATAATCTTAGCAGTGTGTCTTATTTCACCAGCAGCTCCTGGCCTCTACATCCACGATAACATTTTTGGAATAATATGTGTACTTCAGTTGTTTGTGAACCGCCCTAATTGACGGTTCACACACGTGTTGGTCTTTCGCGCGTAAGGCGCAGACCTGTTGAGCGCTGTCTCGTAGAGTGCATTTGTTCAAGCCACACTGGCCGCACCACAGGCCTTATAGCCTGGGAGGCGATAAGCTACAATTCCCGTTCACCTTTGGTGTGTTTGTAGGGGTGTTAACCAGCGCTCTATACTTGCGTAATGTTGTCACATCCCTTCTTTGGTCGTTCTTGCAAGAGGAAGCTGATGTGTTGTTTCAACAGGATAATGCTCGCCCATACACTGTCCGTGAAACTCAATGTGCTCTGCAAGACGAGCAGCAACTTCTCTGGCCAGCTCGATCTCCGGACTCGTCTGGGACATGATGGGACGAGCAGTGACTTGACCTCCTTAGTCAACCAAAAACTCTTACAGAACTACGTGAAGAGGTGGACTAGGTGTGGAATAACGTGTCTCTGGACAGAGTTCGACATCTGCACGATCGACTGCACGCCAGAGTCAGCGCCTTCATTGCCGCCCGTGGAGGTTACACCACGTACCAATATAAGTGTTTCAGCGTGGGTCGATACCTGGTATCGCTAGTCTAAATCGCGCAAAAAAAAGAAAGGTTTAATAGCGATAACGTGATATATTAATAGTAATGTGATTAGATAATATTACAGATAATAATGATAATGCAATTTATACTAGATTCTGCACTCACGGCAATTCCTTTGCAGATTTTTGGTGCAGGCCGGAGAGATAGAGCAGAGTTCTGAATTGCGTTGCATCGGTTCACGATTGTGTTCAGGAGGAATAATGTCTGATTACGCAAAGGTGGCAGGAGTAAAATACAGGGAGCGAAAAGCTATTTACAATTTGTACAGAAACCAGATGGCAGTTATAAGAGTCGAGGGCCATGAAAGGGAAGCAGTGGTTGGGAAGGGAGTGAGACAGGGTTGTAGCCTCTCCCCGATGTTATTCAATCTGTATATTGAGCAAGCAGTAAAGGAAACAAAAGAAAATTCCGGAGTAGGTATTAAAATCTAGAAGCTAGTAAGATGGCGGCCACTGAGTGACGCGCGTTTCTTTGGCTCGCGAGTTTTTCCGCTCATTGAAGGTGTTACAGAGAAGTGCGGCAGTCCACAACGTGTGCATCCGACTAAACAAGTGTTACTTGCCGTGGTGTGTTGTTCTCCGTTGATTACCACAAGTGATAAGTGATAAGTGAGTGAAAAATGGGAAGAGCACGAGTAAGCAGCAGGCGAGGCTACAGGGGCGCAGGCAGCGCGGGCGCCCGGTCTCCGTCGGCAGGTGAGGCCTCGCTTCCCGACATCGGGGAGCTCGTCCGGTCCCAGGTGAGTGCGGCGCTGCACAGTAAAGACACTCTAGACCTAATCGTGCAGTCCATCACGGACTCTGTGACGGCCGCGGTCATGGAAAAACTGCAAGAGTCTGTCGGGCGCAACAGCACCGAAATCCAGTCTCTTAAAAAGTCCCTGGCCGCACAAGAGAAAAAAGCCGCCGACCTAGAAGCTAAACTGTCTGCGGCCACCGATGAAATTGAGCAGTATCAGCGAAGGAACAGCTTGCGCTTGTTCGGGGTAGCTGAGAACGATCGTGAAAACACCGACGACCTGGCCATTAGCCTCGTGCGTGAGAAACTTGGCGTGCAGATCGACGTGACCGACATTGACAGAAGCCACCGTGTTGGGCGCAGGATACCAGGTGCCATGAAACCCAGGCCCATAATAATTAAATTTGTGTCATACCGAAAAAGAGCTGAAGTGTTTGCCCAGAAAAGAAAACTCGCCAAGAGTGGGGTTACCCTGAGGGAAGATCTGACGCGCGAAAGACTAAAAGTTTTGAACACTGCGATCACACAGTTCGGCCTTCAAAATGTATGGACCCAGGATGGCAGGATCGTAGTCAAGACGGAAGGAGGGAGGAAAACGGTGACGAACATGTCCGAACTGAAAGTCTGAGCGAAATATCGCGAGACACAAAGTCTCATATTTACTCTGTTAATATAAGTTAATTTTTATTCTTTTTTTCATTTTTTTTACGTAAATATTGCTTTGTTATTTCTATAAGCACCATAAGTACTCTCTTTAAAATCAGTCAATTGTTTCACATAAATATTGCTTCTTTATTTGTCTATCATAAGTGCTCGTGCATATTCATATTATCAGTCAAACGGGAATTAACATTGTCCATTAACAGGAATCTCCTTAAAACCGCCTTTCTATAGCTGTCATTTTCATCCTCGTCACTACCACTACTACTACTATTATCTTTTTCGTAACCACTACTGCCACTTTCCATCTTTCTTTTTGCTCCTTTCTCCGATACCTCCAGCTTGTCTTTCACCTTTATCTCACAGACGCTTGAGTCAGTCACGACCTTGGACACACCTGTAAATATGTCTTCCCCCGCGAAATCCAGCTTTTGTCCCTCTTCCGGCCAGCAGGTAGACGGAGCGCGCTCGGTCCTACAGGCGGCCACAATGGGACGGACCGGTTCCGGCGACGGGCTCTTTGTGGCCCACGCGAACGCGCAGTCGCTAACGGCTCACTTCGACGAGTTCTGTGACCTGTTCTGCCAATCGCTGTTCCATGTTATCCTCGTCTCTGAAACTTGGTTGAAACCAAACATTTCTTCCGACGCTATCCGAATCAATGGTTACTCTCTCCTAAGAGCAGATCGTGAAACACGACGCGGAGGTGGTGTGGGTGCCTATGTTCGCTCTGATCTCAGACCTACTGTACTATGCACATCGGATGCAAAGGGCGAAGGAGAAGCAGAGTTCGTGTTTTTCGAAATAAACACATCAAATCAGAAACTGCTAATTGGAGTAATCTATAAACCTCCAAATGTCGGTGCTATGTCCTCCTTTCAGTCTGCCCTGTCCTCGCTCGTGACACTGTATGAACACATAATCATTATGGGCGACACAAACATCGACTTACAGTTAAAATCTCCCTCTGCAGAAAAACTAAGGAGACTGTTCCACTCCAATGATATGAGTTTAACACCGCTGGACCCAACTCATCACACGCCACACAGCCATACACTCATAGATATAATAGCAACAAAGCGACCAGATAAAATAATTCGCGCCAATCAGACATCCGCTCCAGGACTCTCTGCTCACGACGTGATATTCTTAAATTACTCAGTGCATACTACCAAAGAAAAATCTCACCTGGTAACCTACAGAAACCTAAAAAATGTTAACCATGACGCTCTTCAAAAGGATTGCTCAGACATCCCTTGGCATGATATAAGCAATGAACCGACTTTAGACGGAAAAATTCGGGAATTATGTCGCAAAATTATTGCACTGTATGATAAACATGCTCCTCAACGCACTGTCAAGGTAAAGAGAGCTCCCGCTCCGTGGCTCACCACTGCATTACGCCAGTTAATGAATAAACGTGATGCTGCACATAGGGCCTTCAAGCGTAACCCAACTCCCGAGGCGTACGAAGCTTATAGGAAACTCCGAAATAGAACCAAGCAAAGCGTGAGGAATGCCAAAATCAGACATGCCCGCTCTGTCGTATGCGGTATAACAAAACCTGCTGCACTGTGGAAAAAGCTGCGCAGTTTCGGTATAGGGAAGCGAAGATCTGACGCTGTTTATCAAGCGTCTGCAGAAGAATTCAATGATTTCTTCTCAACAGCTATAAACTGCCACGCAGCGACAAATTACCAGCCCCAAGATATCAATCTCTCGAGAGACAAGTTTTACCTAAAACATGTAACTACTGGCACAGTACACAAGGCAATTATGAGAATCTCTTCCGAGGCAGTAGGAAATGATGGAGTGAGCATTGGCATGATTAAGAACGTCGTAGACACTATTACTCCAGTTATCACAGACATCTTCAACCTGTCTCTTGTCAGTAGTACATATCCTACTGAGTGGAAGCAAAGTTTAATTCAACCTATACCCAAGACTGACAACCCTAAGTCGCCAGGTGATTACAGGCCGATCAGCATACTACCTGCAATATCTAAAGCCCTAGAATACATCGTCCATGAACAACTGACGGATTACCTCAAAACTCATAACATCCACAACAAATATCAGTCAGGCTTTCGAAAGCACCATAGTACAGCAACTGCATTAATCAAAGTAACTGATGACATTAAACATGCTATGGACAGACGTGAAGCTACCATCCTAACACTGCTTGACTTTAGCAAGGCTTTTGATACAGTTGACTTTGATATATTACTAATTAAAATGAAACAGCTGAATTTCTCAAACAGCGCTATACACTGGTTCGACAGCTACCTCAAAAACAGAAGTCAACAAGTCATTTGTGGGTCGGAAAAGTCATCATGGAAAAACGTGCGCTCTGGAGTTCCCCAAGGCTCCGTCCTTGGTCCATTACTCTTCTCACTGTACATTAATGATATTTCTTCAGTGATTCACTCCTGCAACTACCATCTATATGCCGACGACATCCAACTGTACATAAGTGCAAGCCCCAAGAACATTGCTGACGCAGTAGCGAGTATGAACGCAGATCTTTGCTCTGTTTCTCGATGGGCACAGAACCTAGGTCTGAAACTAAACCCCAAGAAATCCCAGGTCATACTTATATCTCATCCAAAGTTAATCAGTCGGTACTTTCGCGAAACAGTCCCTCAAATACTCCTCAATGGTACCCAACTACCATACCAAAAAACAGTAAAAGACCTTGGCATAATCTTGGATGAACACCTAAACTGGGAAGAACAAACAGTCACAGCTTGCCGGAAATCGCTCTCCTCCCTACATGCAATTCAAAAATTTAGAAAAATATTTCCAACCCATGTTAAACAAAAATTAGTCCAAACACTAGTCTTGCCTAAACTTTACTACTGTGATGTAGTTCAACACGGCACAAATAGTGAAAATTCGAGATGCCTCGAGCTAGTGATGAATGCTTGCGTTAGATACGTATGCAATATACGGTTGTATGATCATATCAGTTCTTCATACTCCCAGCTAGGTTGGATACGCCCACATAAGGCACGCGATCTCCACACGATGTGCTTACTTCAACGATTTCTTAGCCACTGGTGCCCCCAATACTTATCTTCTCACATTAAACACCTATCATCATTCCACAACCGCAATACTAGATCGGATACATCTAGCATCTTGGCTGTACCTTTACATAACACAAAATCTTTCTCTGTGTCATTCTCCATCTCAGCCATACGACTATGGAACGCGCTCCCCTGTGATCTGCGTCTTATCCAGAACCACTTAACATTCAAGAGGGAACTCAAGACTTACATATTAGGGACGGTATAGCCACCATTGTCGTGCCCCTCTCATCTTTTTCTTTCTCCTATCCATCATAGCTTCGAATTTTACCATTCTATTTCTCCTCCTCTAACTTATCTACCTTTTCTATATCTCTTTCACCCCATTCTATCGTCTTATGTCTCTGCTTGATGAGAACAACTCACAAGCTGCAAGAATATAACAAGAAAATTCCCAACTAGCAATAGGACTGACATTCATAAAAGAAAAAATATGTTCACTTTCCTATACATAGTCATTACTATTATTATTATTCTTGATTATTATAATTACTTTTTGATTGTTATAATTATCATTGTAGTACTTTTATAATCTCTAATTTTTTCTGTAACATTAATACTGTATAACATGTTATATGTCCTTAATGTTCTGTAGAAACTGAAATTTGTTGAATCTGAGTATGCCTGGTTAGGTGTAAGAGAGGGCCTGAAGGCCCTAATCTTGCCAGGTAAAATAAATGCATAAATAAATAAATAAAATAAATAAATAAAATCCATGGAGAAGAAATAAAAACTTTGAGGTTCGCCGATGACATTGTAATTCTGTCAGAGACAGCAAAGGACTTGGAAGAGCAGTTGAATGGAATGGACACTGTCTTGAAAGGAGGATATAAGATGAACATCAACAAAAGCAAAACCAGGATAATGGAATGTAGTCGAATTAAGTCGGGTGATGCTGAGGGAATTAGATTAGGAAATGCGACACTTAAAGTAGCAAAGGAGTTTTGCTATTTGGGGAGCAAAATAACTGATGATGGTCGAAGTAAAGAGGATGTAAAATGTAGACTGACAATGGCAAGGAAAGCGTTTCCGAAGAAGAGAAATTTGTTAACATCGAGTATAGATTTAAGTGTCAGGAAGTCATTTCTGAAAGTATTTGTATGGAGTGTAGCCATATATGGAAGTGAAACATGGACGATAAATAGTTTGGACAAGAAGAGAATAGAAGCTTTCGAAATGTGGTGCTACAGAAGAATGTTGAAGATTAGATGGGTAGATCACATAACTAATGAGGAAGTATTGAATAGGATTGGGGAGAAGAGAAGTTTGTGGCACAACTTGACCAGAAGAAGGGATAGGTTGGTAGGACATGTTCTGAGGCATCAAGGGATCACCAATTTAGTATTGGAGGGCAGCGTGGAGGGTAAAAATCGTAGAGGGAGATCAAGAGTTGAATACGCCAAGCAGATTCAGAAGGATGTAGGTTGCAGTAGGTACTGGGCGATGAAGAAGCTTGCACAGGATAGAGTAGCATGGAGAGCTGCATCAAACCAGTCTCAGGACTGAAGACCACAACAACAACAACATACGCAAAGGTGGATTGAGCCCGACATTTAACCCGGATTGCCTTCACGCAATCTGATTCTTCGATACAAATACCTAAGGGACCGAACTGAACATTAAAAAAAGGGGAAATGGATACACGAAACTGGATTTTGGTAATGGTGATCAAATCTGAGATTGAATCATTAGTAGCCTCCCGAAAACAACCGAGATACCGCTATAAAGAGCTGACCTGTAACATAGCGTACATCAAAATAACACTGAGGTTACTTAAAGAAAAGAATAGAAAGAAAATGAGTTCATTATGACTCATCAATATATTCTAAAAGAATCCATACCACTGAACATCAACAAATATCTAAGTAACATAGAACTTACATTTGATATTTCTTTCACTCATTGTGTGCTACAACAATGTCCTGTTTTGTCTGACCAATATTTTCTTGAAATTAGATGTCCTTGCGTGCGCGTGAGTATTTCACTGCGTCACACAGTTTTTCGAAGATTTACATTTTTAGCGACTTCTTTACATGTCGGCAACGAAACAGTAAAAGGTAATCCAGTCTCTAGAACTATAAAAACAAAAGATAGATTTTTATCATTCATATGTTTCGTATCTTATTACTATCGAGCAGTGCCGCAACGATTTAAATATCTACACCCAGCGGGTCATAGTGTTTATTTGAAGCAGTTAATGATGGCCGCGCGTCTTTGTGTAGACGCACATTACAAAAATATTTTACTCACTACGGTTCGATGGCTGTTCTTCTCTTTTATGACAAATATTTGGTATAGAAAGCATCCGAAACCCAATAATATTACATATCTCAGAACAGCTTATACGTTTGATTTGTAAATGCAATCATTTCATGTTCGCCATGTGCACTGTTGCAGAAATAAAACTTGAGTGAATTGGAAACTTCTAAAAGGGTGTAATAGTTTTGTTTTGCGGCAGTCTTCGTGTATGGACGAATTTCAGTAGTTTGGAACAACAATCTCTGTCCTCGACAATAAAAAAAAAAATCAAGGAGGTAGTGGTGTGACTACAAGTATAAAGTGCTGAGACTAGAATAGCTAATTCAAACGCCTTCTAGAATTAAGAAATTTGAAACAACAGTGCCGACTTAGTAGTTGAAGTTTCTTAAGCTTTTGATGCATACAAAATGAAAACTGTGTAATCTAGTTCCTATTTGCTCATATAAAGCTTTCTCAGAGCGAACTTTGAAAACTGTGTGCTCGTTTCCAACATTCACCTTGACAGAGAGCACCAAAAGCAGACGATATTTTGTGCTTTCTGACTTCTGGAAGTGTTGCGACGTGAGAATTCACTGAATTTCTTAAGTCGCCAGTATCTGTTTAAAAGCTCGACAAGTTTCGGAATGTAACAGTAACGACCTAGCAGTAGCACTATATCGGTTTACGTTTCATTAATTCAGTAGAAACTAATGAATTCCCGAAGTACATCGCATAAATATGTGGTCCACAAGTTACAGGACTGTTCTCAAGGCTAACTTCTTAAAGGTGTTAGGTTACGGCTGTTCCTCAGTGACGTCACTGCGTCAGCCAGCAACAGCGCAGAGTGCTTAATGCCTAGCTTTATTTTTCTATGGACCTTGAGTGGGTCACATGATCAAGTGGAGGTAGGCCGATTTTTGAGGAACGGAGTGACGCTTAATATTTTTTTCTTTTGTTTGATCTTTGTTTGATTTCATCTTTGAATAGCAACTGTAACCTACGTCTTCAACTATTTCCTTGGATGTATTCCGATCTCCGCCTTCCTATACAGTTTACACGCTCTGCAACTCCCTCTAGTACCATGGATGTTATTCCCTGATGTCTTAAGACGTGCCCTATCATCCTGTCGCTTCCTCTTGTCAGTGTTTTACATATATTCCTTTCCTTGCCGGTTCGCCGAACATCCTAATTCCTTACCTTATCAGTCCACCTAATATTCAGCATTCAGCTGTAGCACCACATCTCAGATGCTTCGATTCTCTTCTGTTCCGCTTTTACCACAGTCCACGTTTGACTACCATACAATGCTGTGCTCCGAACGTACTTCCTCAGAAATTTCTTCCTCAAATTGAGGCCTATGTTTGGTACTACCATACTTTTCTTCGCTAGGAATATTAGTAAATATAAAATATGAACTTAGTATAGACGATAGATGAGCAGCAGTACCGTGATGAGAGGAAGAATAGTAATTCATACATATTATAAAAATGTATGTATGTATGTTCTGCATTTTCCTCTAAGCCACTGGGAGCTCAACCTAACTTTTACACGTATCCCTTGTTGTAGGGCAACAATGAAGTTTAAATTTATTACTTCTGTGCTACTAACCCTATTCCCAATGCATTTTACATGCAGTATCCATAGATGCATCTCAATGTACCTGCACAAATAAATAATTGTATGACATTTATTTAAAGAATTATGATCACATAAACACTGAAATACGTGAAAAAAATGCCACATCATTGGTTCAAATGGTTCAAATGGCTCTGAGCACTATGGGACTTAACATCTTAGGTCATCAGTCCCCTAGAACTTAGAACTACTTAAACCTAACTAACCTAAGGACATCACACACAACCATGCCCGAGGCAGGATTCGAACCTGCGACCGTAGCAGTCCCGCGGTTCCGGACTGAAGCGCCTAGAACAGCACGGCCACCGCGGCCGGCGCCACATAATTCATAATGTATTAATGTACAATGGTCGTTCAATAAGTAATGCCCCACATTTTTTTGAAAAATTATTAGTATACAGGGTGATTATAATTAAACTTTCAAACCGCTGTAGGAATAACACCACTGGTCAGAATGATGTCCAATTGCAACGGAATATTATCGGAGAAGGGGGAAGACGTATGGAAGAAGAGAAATAAATAGTTACAAAATGTAGCAATAGATGGCGCTGTAAGCATCACAATTTAATAGTGGTCGACTACAAATGGCAAATGAATCATGCAACAATGCCTAAGGTGTACAGTGTGCACGGATGTACAGATGTGATACTGTTAGTTACGTAAGCCCATCCACCAAGGCAAGGTTATATCACATCGGATGGAAAAAATCGGTTTTTAATTGTCCTGAGGCCAAAAACCGCATAAAAAGCATCAATCAAAATCAAATCGGATTGTTAATTTTCGTGTGACTGGCGCAAAACATGTTCAGTATGCTGTCCACCGGTTTCTGCCACAAGTTGAAATCGAGAAGCAGTATGCTCCATAGCTGATCAAAGTGTTTCTGGAGTCACGTTCTGAATGTGTTGTGGAATGCGTGCCTTCAATGCAGCTAAGTTTGCTGTCGGAACACTGAACACAACGTCTTTCAGATAGCCCCACAGCCAGAAGTCACACGGATTAAGATCAGGTGATAGGGAGAGCCAGGCTGTAGAGAGAAATGGCCGGCCGTGGTGGCAGAGCGGTTCTAGGCGCTACAGTCTGGAACCGCACTGACCGCTATGGTCGCAGGTTCGAATTCTGCCTCGGGCATGGATTTGTGTGATGTCCTTAGCTTAGTTAGGTTTAAGTAGTTCTAAGTTCTAGGGGACTGATGACCTCAGAAGTTAAGTTCCATAGTGCTCAGAGCCATTTGAACCATTTTGTAGGCTGATAATTCTAGCATTTCCGAAATGGCGCTTCAGCAGCTGCTTAATTTGATTTGGAATGCGCGGAGGGGCGCTATCTTACATAAAAATTATCCCATCCACACATATCCACGGTGTTGGAGAGCTGGAATGACGTGGTTGCGCAAAAGACGCTCATAGCGCTTACCAGTGACGGGTGGGTAACGGGACTGGAAGCACCTGTCTTTTCGAAAAAAAATAGGGCACTATGATAAATGATGCCCTAAACCCGCACCACACAGTGACCTTTTCAGGATGAAGCGGTACTGGCTAATTTGCGTATCCATTTTCCGTTGCCCATATTCGACACTTCTGTGTATTGACATATCATGTTAGATGGAAGCGGGCTTTGTCTGTCCACAAAATCTTCTACTGCCGGACATGGTCCATTTCCATGCGAGCAAGAAATTCTAAAGCAAAGGTCTCTCTTGCTGGCAGGTCAACAGGAAGCAACTCGTGCACATGGATAATTCTGAACGGATGGCAAAGAAAGACGTTTCGTAGGATTTTACGCACCGTGCTCACGGGTATGTTCAATGTTTGGGCAATTCTCCGTGCACTACACGTTTGCACACCACCACTCGTCTCCTCCTACATTGCTGTGGTCCCTGCTTCCACTGACGTCGAATCAATTCGTTTACTCCTACCACCAGGTTGCACACCAAAAGAACCCGTCTTTTCGAATTACCCAATCATTTTCTCCAGACCCACGGTAGTCGTCGGACCAACGCCTTTTTCGAAACCCTTCAGTGTCCGGAACTTCTGAAGAGTGCACAGTCATCATTTTAGTTTATTTATTTAATCGTATGGTTAGGGCCCACCGTCGGGCAGAACGTTCGCCGGGTGCCTGTCTTTCAATTTGACGCCACTTCGGCGACCTGCAGTCGATGAGGATGATATGATGATAATAATGACAGCACAACACCCAGTCCCTGGGCGGAGAAAATTCCCCGACCCAGCCGGGAATCGAATCCGGGCCCAGAGGACTGACAATCCATCACGCTGACCATTCAGCTACTGAGGGCGGACATCATTCTTGTAATACAGCTTTACAAGCAGAACGCTATTCTGCATTGAGATAGTCATGGCGAATGTCGCAGTCGCGAAAGGAGGAAAAGCCGTGAACCCGGCGTGTTTATACCAACTTCAATGGGTCGTGCGCATGACTGGTGTTTTCATTTACACATTCTGACACATACAAGCGCCATCTTTTGATCAATTTTTACACTATTTTTTCCTTCTACCGTACGTTTTCCCCCTTCTGCGATAATAAGCCGTTGCAATTTCACGCCATTCTGATCAGTGGTGTCATTTCTACAGCGTTTTAAAAGTTTAACTTTAACTATAATCACCCTGTACGTAGACAAACGTCCTTCGTTGGTGCTTCACATTTGACACTTGTTCCGCGCTCCGGTGAAGTTCCTAACCGTTCTGGCAGAAGGCAGCGCCGTAGTACAGCGTCAAAATGGCGTCTACATACGACTGACGTTACAGGCAGCGTCTTGTTATTGAATTCTTGTGTGTAGAAAAAGAAACCGTGGTGAACATCCATAGACATTTGTGTGCAGTGTATGACGATGCTGCAGTTTATAGGCGTACAGTTGGGCGATGGGTAAAGAAAGTTACAGCCTCAGGAAACGCAGAAACAGAGCTCCATGATCAGCCACGCTCGGGTCGTCCTGTCACAGCCACTGCTCCAGACGTGCTGAATCGTGCGAATGCCATCATTCATGCCGACCTGAGCATCACAACTTCAGCATTGGCTCTACAGTTGTCGGTCAGCATTGGAAGTGCGTCTGCAATGATTGAGACTCTCGGATATTCAAAGAGGTGCTCACGGTGGGTTCCACGAATGCTCACAGAGGACCACAAGATCCAAAGAAAGGTCATGTCATCTGAAGTGTTGGAGCGTTTTGAGACCGACGGAGAGATTCTCTATGGGGAACACATTTTGAAGATGACGAGTGTGTCAGTCATCCAGTGAAACATTGCTACGCCTACAGGACGAGAGCTTTCACCAGCAGGGAACACGTGCTCTTCCACAACGTTGGCATACGGCCATAGAACGTGATGGAGACTAGGTAGAAAAATAGGACATGGACAAGACGTGTTGATGTACGAGGGTAATCAGTTATTATTCGCAAAGTACTTATAAAATTTTGTTGTAATCAAAAAGGAAACTTACAAGCACATCATTTTCGGACATAGTCTCCTTGCGTTTCAATGCACTTGGTCCATCGTTGTACAAGCTTCCTGATGCCCTCATAAAGAAGGTTCTCGGTTGAGCTACGACCTAGGAATACACGGCTTCCTTCACTGCTTCGTCCGAGGCAAATCGACGGCCTCTTAATGCCTGTTTGAGTGGACCAAACAAGTAATATCAGAAGGGGCAAGATCGGGACTATATGGAGGATGATCCAGTACTTCAAATTTGAGTTCTTGGAGCGTTTCAGCAGTGTGAGCAGCAGTATGTGGATGGGCATTGTCGTGCAACAACACAACGCCTTTTGACAGCAATCCTCGGCGTTTGCATCGAATTGCAGGCTTTAGCCTGGCAGTAAGCATCTCACTGTAACGTTGTTGTTGTTGTTGTCTTCAGTCCTGAGACTGGTTTGATGCAGCTCTCCATGCTACCCTATCCTGTGCAAGCTTCTTCATCTCCCAGTACCTACTGCAACCTACATCCTTCTGAATCTGCTTAGTGTATTCATCTCTTGGTCTCCCCCTGCGATTTTTACCCTCCACGCTGCCTTCCAATACTAAATTGGTGATCCTTTGATGCCTCAGAACATGTCCTACCAACCGATCCCTTCTTCTTGTCAAGTTGTGCCACAAACTTCTCTTCTCCCCAATCCTATTCAATACTTCCTCATTAGTTATGTGATCTACCCATCTAATCTTCAGCATTCTTCTGTAGCACCACATTTCAAAAGCTTCTATTCTCTTCTTGTCCAAACTATTTACCGTCCATGTTTCACTTCCATACATGGCTACACTCCATACAAATACTTTCAGAAATGACTTCCTGACACTTAAATCTATACTCGATGTTAACAAATTTCTCTTCTTCAGAAACGCTTTCCTTGCCATTGCCAGTCTACATTTTATATCCTCTCTACTTCGACCATCATCAGTTATTTTGCTCCCCAAATAGCAAAACTCCTTTACTACTTTAAGTGTCTCATTTCCTAATCTAATACCCTCAACATCACCCGACTTAATTCGACTACATTCCATTATCCTGGTTTTGCTTTTGTTGATCTTCATCTTATATCTTCCCTTCAAGACACCATCCATTCCGTTCAACTGCTCTTCCAAGTCCTTTGCTGTTTCTGACAGAATTACAATGTCATCGGCGAACCTCAAAGTTTTTATTTCTTTTCCATGGATTTTAATACCTACTCCAAATTTTTCTTTTGTTTCCTTTACTGCTTGCTCAATATACAGATTGAATAACATTGGGGAGAGGCTACAACCCTGTCTCACTCCCTTCCCAACCGCTGCTTCCCTCTCATGCCCCTCGACTCTTATAACTGCCATCTGGTTTCTGTACAAATTGTAAATAGCCTTTCGCTCCCTGTATTTTACCCCTGCCACCTTTAGAATTTGAAAGAGAGTATTCCAGTCAACATTGTCAAAAGCTTTCTCTAAGTCTACAAATGCTAGAAACGTAGGTTTGCCTTTCCTTAGTCTTTCTTCTAAGATAAGTCGTAAGGTCAGTATTGCCTCAAGTGTTCCAGTATTTCTACGGAATCCAAAGTGATCTTCCCCGAGATCGGCTACTACTAGTTTTTCCATTCGTCTGTAAAGAATTCGCGTTAGTATTTTGCAGCTGTGGCTTATTAAACTGATTGTTCGGTAATTTTCACATCTGTCAACACCTGCTTTCTTTGGGATTGGAATTATTACATTCTTCTTGAAGTCTGAGGGTATTTCGCCTGTTTCATACATCTTGCTCACCAGATGGTAGAGTTTTGTCAGGACTGGCTCTCCCAAGGCCGTCAGTAGTTCTACTGGAATGTTGTCTACTCCGGGGGCCTTGTTTCGACTCAGGTCTTTCAGTGCTCTGTCAAACTCTTCACGCAGTATCGTATCTCCCATTTCATCTTCATCTACATCCTCTTCCATTTCCATAATATTGTCCTCAAGTACATCGCCCTTGTATAGACCCTCTATATACTCCTTCCACCTTTCTGCTTTCCCTTCTTTGCTTAGAACTGGGTTTCCATCTGAGCTCTTGATGTTCATACAAGTGGTTCTCTTATCTCCAAAGGTCTCTTTAATTTTCCTGTAGGCAGTATCTATCTTACCCCTAGTGAGATAAGCCTCTACATCCTTACATTTGTCCTCTAGCCATCCCTGCTTAGCCATTCTGCACTTCCTGTCGATCTCATTTTTGAGACGTTTGTATTCCTTTTTGCCTGCTTCATTTACTGCATTTTTATATTTTCTCCTTTCATCAATTAAATTCAATATTTCTTCTGTTACCCAAGGATTTCTACTAGCCCTCGTCTTTTTACCTACTTGATCCTCTGCTGCCTTCACTACTTCATCCCTCAAAGCTACCTATTCTTCTTCTACTGTATTTCTTTCCCCCATTCCTGTCAATTGTTCCCTTATGCTCTCCCTGAAACTCTGTACAACCTCTGGTTCTTTCAGTTTATCCAGGTCCCATCTCCTTAAATTCCCACCTTTTTGCAGTTTCTTCAGTTTTAATCTACAGGTCATAACCAATAGATTGTGGTCAGAGTCCACATCTGCCCCTGGAAATGTCTTACAATTTAAAACCTGGTTCCTAAATCTCTGTCTTACCATTATATAATCTATCTGATACCTTTTAGTGTCTCCAGGGTTCTTCCATGTATACAACCTTCTATCATGATTCTTAAACCAAGTGTTAGCTATGATTAAGTTGTGCTCTGTGCAAAATTCTACCAGGCGGCTTCCTCTCTCATTTCTTAGCCCCAATCCATATTCACCTACTACATTTCCTTCTCTACCTTTTCCTACACTCGAAATCCAGTCACCCATGACTATTAAATTTTCGTCTCCCTTCACTATCTGAATAATTTCTTTTATTTCATCATACATTTCTTCAATTTCTTCGTCATCTGCAGAGCTAGTTGGCATATAAACTTGTACTACTGTAGTAGGTGTGGGCTTCGTATCTACACTCCTGGAAATGGAAAAAAGAACACATTGACACCGGTGTGTCAGACCCACCATACTTGCTCTGGACACTGCGAGAGGGCTGTACAAGCAATGATCACACGCACGGCACAGCGGACACACCAGGAACCGCGGTGTTGGCCGTCGAATGGCGCTAGCTGCGCAGCATTTGTGCACCGCCGCCGTCAGTGTCAGCCAGTTTGCCGTGGCATACGGAGCTCCATCGCAGTCTTTAACACTGGTAGCATGCCGCGACAGCGTGGACGTGAACCGTATGTGCAGTTGACGGACTTTGAGCGAGGGCGTATAGTGGGCATGCGGGAGGCCGGGTGGACGTACCGCCGAATTGCTCAACACGTGGGGCGTGAGGTCTCCACAGTACATTGATTTTGTCGCCAGTGGTCGGCGGGAGGTGCACGTGCCCGTCGACCTGGGACCGGACCGCAGCGACGCACGGATGCACGCCAAGACCGTAGGATCCTACGCAGTGCCGTAGGGGACCGCACCGCCACTTCCCAGCAAATTAGGGACACTGTTGCTCCTGGGGTATCGGCGAGGACCATTCGCAACCGTCTCCATGAAGCTGGGCTACGGTCCCGCACACCGTTAGGCCGTCTTCCGCTCACGCACCAACATCGTGCAGCCAGCCTCCAGTGGTGTCGCGACAGGCGTGAATGGCGGGACGAATGGAGACGTGTCGTCTTCAGCGATGAGAGTCGCTTCTGCGTTGGTGCCAATGATGGTCGTATGCGTGTTTGGCGCCGTGCAGGTGAGCGCCACAATCAGGACTGCATACGACCGAGGCACACAGGGCCAACACCCGGAATCATGGTGTGGGGAGCGATCTCCTACACTGGCCGTACACCACTGGTGATCGTCGAGGGGACACTGAATAGTGCACGGTACATCCAAACCGTCATCGAACCCATCGTTCTACTATTCCTAGACCGGCAAGGGAACTTGCTGTTCCAACAGGACAATGCACGTCCGCATGTATCCCGTGCCACCCAACGTGCTCTAGAAGGTGTAAGTCAACTACCCTGGCCAGCAAGATCTCCGGATCTGTCCACCATTGAGCATGTTTGGGACTGGATGAAGCGTCGTCTCACGCGGTCTGCACGTCCGGCACGAACGCTGGTCCAACTGAGGCGCCAGGTGGAAATGGCATGGCAAGCCGTTCCACAGGACTACATCCAGCATCTCTACGATCGTCTCCATGGGAGAATAGCAGCCTGCATTGCTGCGAAAGGTGGATATACACTGTACTAGTGCCGACATTGTGCATGCTCTGTTGCCTGTGTCTATGTGCCTGTGGTTCTGTCAGTGTGATCATGTGATGTATCTGACCCCAGGAATGTGTCAATAAAGTTTCCCCTTCCTGGGACAATGAATTCACGGTGTTCTTATTTCAATTTCCAGGAGTGTATCTTGGCCACAATAATGCGTTCACTATGCTGTTTGTAGTAGCTTACCCGCATTCCTATTTTCCTATTCATTATTAAACCTACTCCTGCATTACCCCTATTTGACTTTGTGTTTATAACCCTGTAGTCACCTGACCAGAAGTCTTGTTCCTCCTGCCACCGAACTTCACTAATTCCCACTATATCTAACTTTAACCTATCCATTTCCCTTTTTAAATTTTCTAACCTACCTGCCCGATTAAGGGATCTGACATTCCACGCTCCGATCCGTAGAACGCCAGTTTTCTTTCTCCTGATAACGACATCCTCTTGAGTAGTCCCCGCCCGGAGATCCGAATGGGGGACTATTTTACCTCCGGAATGTTTTACCCAAGAAGACGCCATCATCATTTAATCATACAGTAAAGCTGCATGCCCTCGGGAAAAATTACGGCCGTAGTTTCCCCTTGCTTTCAGCCGTTCGCAGTACCAGCACAGCAAGGCCGTTTTGGTTATTGTTACAAGGCCAAATCAGTCAATCATCCAGACTGTTGCCCCTGAAACTACTGAAAAGGCTGCTGCCCCTCTTCAGGAACCACACGTTTGTATGGCCTCTCAACAGATACCCCTCCGTTGTGGTTGTACTTACGGTACGGCTATCTGTATCGCTGAGGCACGCAAGCCTCCCCACCAACGGCAAGGTCCTTGGTTCATGGGGGGTGTAACGTACACCGTTTATTATTGTACTCCTTTCCCCATAATGTTCCAGTATTGGGCCTTGTGCATCCCAAAAAACCGTAAGCATCAGTTTTCCTGCAGACGTTTGGGTCTTGAACTTTTTCTTGCACGGCGAATTTGGATGTTTTCATTCCATACTCTGCCGTTTACTCTCCGGCTCGTAATGATGGATCCATGTTTCGTCACCAGTAATGATTCTGTCTAACAAGTTGTCCACTTCGTTACCATATCGATCCAAATCTTTTTGCAGATGTCCAAGCGCGTTTGTTTATGCAAATGTGTGAGTTGTTTTGGGACCCATATTGCACATACTTTATGAAACCCAAGTCTGTTGTGGATGATTTCGTAGGCAGAACCGTGACTAATTTGCAGACGATGTGCCACTTCGCCTATAGTTAATCGTCTGTCTAAGAGAATTATTTCACCTGAACGCTCAATTGGTTCTTCATTTGTGGCGATAAACGGTCGTCCGGCTCCAACATCGTGCGTAACACTTGTCCGACCATTTCGGAATTTTTCAATTCATTCGGAGACACTCCGGTGTGGTAAAACACTCTTCCCGCACTGTACCGAAAGTTTTCGATGAGTTTCAGCCCCTGATACGCCTTCCGACCACAAAAAACGGATCACTGAACGTTGCTCTTTGGTGCAAATAGACAGCGGAGCAGCCTTGATTAACAGCACGGCAGCGATAACGAAACTAACCAAGCAGCTTGCAAATTGCAAAGATATAACAACAAAAAAACAAAGCATGCGTCATCAACTTAAAACGACAGTATTACCAAAATAAACAAAAATATAACTAAATTGCGGACAATAATTGACTTACCCTCGTATATTGTCACCATATTCTGACTCTTAACAATAAATATGTTCTGAGAAAAAAAAGTGGGAAATTACTTATTGAACGACCCTCGTATTTATTCTTTACTACTAAGACACTCCTAGAGTACAGTCAGCTTTAGGAAATGCCTGACACCTGTCAGCACTTTAGTCAGGCTTCAACTGCGCAACGCAAGCTGCTCTTGGGGAAACAATCGCCGTCTGTAGAGCTGCGAAGAGGGAATGCAATAGAGATATTTACAAAATGGTGTTGTAGACACGGGAAGCAGCTGCGCCCAGTGTACAGGAACTGTCCGGGATCAGTCACACTGAGTCTACTGCAGGAGTACATGTAAGGTAACAATGAATAACGAAAGCGAGGTGTTCGTTTTGGTCAAATGTCAAACTGGCAAAATGAATACGCGGGTAGTGCTGGGTTTGTGACTTGGGTGTTAATTTACAGGAAAAGAGGAGTTATCGAAGAATTAGTGTTTGAGGTTTAACTGTGTCGATGTCGAAAAGCTGAACAATTGCGTGTGAATTGTGAGAAAGTGATCGACTGATACCATATGTCAGCAAAATTTTTGTGGTTTTCGTGAGGAATATCCCAGAATACATCAATCAGGGAGGAAATAGTAGTCTATTATATATAGTGGTAAATACGAGAGCGAACTGAACCTGTTAGGATTGAAATGCTTGTCTATAAACAGACTATATTCGCGTACGTACACTATGTGATCAAAAGTATCCGGGCACCTGGCTGAAAATGGCTTACAAGTTCGTGGCGCAGTCCATCGGTAGTGCTGCACTGAGGAGAGGAAACCATGTCGGTCGGTGAGGCCTAGCACGAAGTCGGCGATCCAAAACATCCCAAAGGTGTTCTATAGGATTCAGGTCAGGACTCTGTGCAGGCCAGTCCATTACAGGGATGTTATTGTCGTGTAACCACTCCGCCACAGGCCGTGCATTATGAACAGGTACTCGATCGTGTTGAAAGATTCAATAGCCATCCACGAATTGCTCTTCAATAGTGGGAAGCAAGAAGGTGCTTGAAACATCAATGTAGGCTTGTGCTGTGATAGTGCGACGCAAAACAACAAGAGTGCAATCCCTTCCATGGAAAACACGACTACTGCATAACACAACCGCCTCCGAATTTTACTGTTGGCACTACACAAGCTGATAGATGACGTTCACTGTGCATTCGCCATGCCCACACTCTGCCATAGGATCGCCACATTGTGTACCGTGATTCATCACTCCACACAACGTTTTCCACAGTTCAATCGTCCAATGTTTATGCTCCTTACACCACGCGTGGCGTCGTTTGGCAATTTACCGGCGTGATGTGTGTGTGGCTTATGAGCAGCCGCTCGACCATGAAATCCAAGTTTTCTCACATCCCGCCTAACTGCAGCGGATCCTGATGCAGTTTGGAATTCCTGTGTGAGGGTCTGGATAGATGTCTGCCTATTACACATTACGACTCTCTTCTACTGTCGGCGGTCTGTCAGTCAACAGACGAGCTCAAAATGGCTCTGAGCACTATGGGACTTAACATCTATGGTCATCAGTCCCCTAGAACTTAGAACTACTTAAACCTAACTAACCTAAGGACACCACACAACACCCAGTCATCACGAGGCAGAGAAAATCCCTGACCCCGCCGGGAGGACGAGGTCAGCCGCTACGTTTTTGAGTTGTACGTGTCGCTTCACGTTCCCCTTCACTATCACATCGGGACCAGTGGACCTAGGGAGTGTGGACACAAGTGACACACAACCAGCTGACCACGTTCGAAGTCCGTGAGGTCCGCGGAGCTCCCCATTCAGTCTAATGACTACTGAGGTCGCTGATATGGAGTACCTGGCGATAGGTGGCTGGACGATGCACCTACTATGAAAAACGTATGTTTTTGGGGGTGTCCGGATACTTTTTATCACATAGTGTATATGGTTAGTCTGAGTTACTGAATACAAACCATTATAATTATTTATGGAATTAAAATGAAAACGGTCGAGTTGTATTTTTATCAAACAAGGATATGGGATGAATAAACTTGTGACTGATAATGTCCATGAATTACAGGACGAGTGGTGGTGGAAGTTTACAACACTCTGCAAGAGACACCGGGGTGGGTAACAACATTCGCCTGAACTTAATACAGTTTTGGGAAAGGGTTGTACGACATTAAACGCATGCATGATTTTCAGTGTTGAATTATGGTTCAATCTACTAATACATGGTTTTGTATTTGTTTAATTGGTTTCACTTGTTCTAATGTACTAACAGATTAGGAGAAACGAAGAGATTGCGTAACGGAGAGGGATATTTGAAAACCGGCGGGAACGTGTGTTAACCAGTGACTGGCCTTCGTAGTCACTGAGATGGAATCAGATTAGCTCCTGAAAAAGGTTAGAGGGTCACAGACATATGTTTCGTGGTTTATTGTTTAGGTTTCTTCCTCACAGTCACAACTGGGGGCGATAGAAAGCTTCTAGCGCCCAGTAGATCCAAGATTTTATGGGCCGTGCACATCCTGCGAAGGTCACGTTCGCTCTCCGCGACCTATGAAAAGACGAAAGGAGAACTACAGTGTTAAAGATTTTAAAGTCTGGTATTCTCCGTGTGATAGTTGACAGTGCTAGTATAATTTTCTGTGCATTGGTCTACACTAGATGATTTTCCCTCGTGTTCTATTTGGGCTGTGACTTATGGAGAAATGTCAGTCTCTCTGCAGGTGATGCACTGTTAATTGTTATGGCTATAAAGTGTTTGCTACTGACAATAACAGCGTCTGAAGTACAATAGGGAGCTATCGGATAAGCACGATACTGCAATACTTCATTAAATGCTCCGCAAACAACCAGAATAATTCCTGCCTTCCGGTAAGCTAACAGTTTTGCAACGTGTCTTGTGCATTTGTTGCAACAAGTATTTTTAAAAAGTACTGATTATGTTCTTGATATGTGGACATTAGAAGTACTGTTGGGAGAATTACGTTGTCATATTTATAGTATATGTCTATGACATTAAGTGCCGACGTAAATTCTGACAGACAATGTATCACTTCAGATAATAAGCATGTAAAAATACATTACGATTTATATTAAGAAGTATGTGATCTGCACATGTTAACATGAGTTTCTACTAGAAGTTGCTTAGTTCATTCATAATTTTTATCAATAGCTCTGGAATGTTTAAGCAAAAGATGTCAACTTTACTTACTACCAGCATTCAGGATAGTAACAAGGCAGCAACTTGAAATGATTTAACAAAATTATAATAAACCGTCCAAGTTGCATAGAAGTTGGCCTTTATTAACTGATGACTAGTTTCGGACCTTTTATGTCCAGTTTCAAATCACCAACATGTCACACGATAACATCCATGACGTGTGAAAGCTGGTCACATAGTGTGTGTGTGTGTGTGTGTGGCTGAATGAAACATGTTATTTATAAAATGAGCGTGCTACGCTGCATGCAACTATCCCGAGTTCTACTACTAAGTTTCTCGCTGTTCTCATTTCTCTCATTTCTGCTACTTATCATTGCTTTCATATTTCTACGATTTACGTACTCTCAATCCATATTCTGCACACTTTCAAATGTTCATTCCATTCAACACATTCTGTAACTCTTCTTCACTAGCAATGCCATCAATGAATCTTATAATTGACATTCATTCACACTTAATTTTAATCCCACTCTCGAACCTTTCTTTTATTTCCGTCATTGCTTCTTCGACGTGTAGATAGACCAGTGTGGGGCGAAAGACTACATCCCTGTCTTACACTATTCTCAATCCTAACACTTCGTTCTTTGTCTTCCAGTCATTGTTCCCTCTCGGCTCTTGTACATAACAGTCAGAACTGCCTCTCTGGTGTCTTTACCTTTTGTAAAGCGAAACTGATTGTCATTTAACAGATCCTCAATTTTCTTTTTCTGTACATTATTCTTGTCAGCAATCTGGCCGCATGAGCTGTTAACGCTGATTGTGCAATAATTCTCGCACTTGTCGGTTCACGCTATCTTTTGAATTGTGTAGGTGAAATGTTTCCTAAAGTCTGGCGGTATGTAGCCACTGTCATATATTCTTCACTCCCAATGATTCTAGAAATTTCGATGGAATGGTATCTGTCTCTTCTGTCTTATTTGATCTTACGTCATCCAAAGCTCTTTTAAATTCTGATTCTAATGCTGGATCTCGTATCTCTATCGACTCCTGTTACTTCCTCTATCACGTCATGGGGCAAGACCGCCCCCTCACGTAGACCTTCAGTGTACACTTTCCACATATCCGCCCTCTTCTCTGCGTTTAACAGTGGAATTCCCATTGCACTCCTAATGGTACCGCCCTTGCTTTTAATTCCATCGAAGTTTGTTTTTGACTTTTCCCTGTGCTGAGTCAGTCCCTCCAACAATCATTTATTTTTAGATTTCTTCACATTTTTCATGCAGCCATTTGGTCTTAGCTTCCGTGCACTTCCTGTTCATTTAATTTCTATATTCCTGAATTTCCCTGAACGTTTTTGTGCTTTCTTCTTTCGTTGACTAACTGAAGTATTTCTTCTGTTACCGATGGTTTCTTCGCTGTGATCTTGCTTGCACATATATTTTTCTTTCCCATTTCTGTGGTTATTCTTTTTTGAAATGTCCACTCTGCTTCTACTGAAGTGCCTACCGAGCTATTCATTATCGCGGTATCTATAGCCTCAGAGAACTTCAGGCATATCTCTTCATTCCATAGTAGTTTCGTATCCAACTTGTTTGTCCATTGATTCTTCCCGTCTAATCTCTTAAACATCAGTCCACTCTTCACCATTACTAAATTGTCATCTGAGTCTATATCAACTTCTTTACAACCCAGTCTCTGACTGAGTATGACGTAATCTAGCTGAAATCTTCCCGTAGAGGAGACCGGGTATATTGGTCACGTGGGTTAGTTGTCCCATAGTTAATAACTCGGCCCCCAGATGTCACACTGTACTCGAATGACTTGGTTAAGAGTGGTAGCACTATCTGCATGTGTTGCGTGAGTTGTTTCCGTCGAGAGAGGAGCTGTCCGTATCTTCTGTCACAAGTGCTAGGGTGTAATCATTATCGTTCGATTTAATTACATAATATTTTGCTGTACCGATGATCGGATTCTAGTCATGTATCGTATAATTCAATATATTACGTGTGGTCTTTCTAAATCGTTGCCGGCCGTGGTGGTCTGGCGGTTCTAGGCGCTCAGTCCGGAACCGCGCGACTGCTACGGTCGCAGGTTCGAATCCTGCCTGGGGCATGGATGTGTGTGATGTCCTTAGCTTAGTTAGGTTTAATTAGTTCTAAGTTCTAGGCGACTGATGACCTCAGAAGTTAAGTCGCATAGTGCTCAGAGCCATTTGAACCATTTTCTAAATCGTTATGAAACACACAATGCTGAATACTAGCTAAAGTTTCGAAAATGGCGTTCAGGATTTGCTTGTCACACAACCAACTGGGATGCCTGTCACGCTGGATAACCATCCTGGAGAAAGTATGTGCGTTTCAAATTCTGATACCATCCTATCTTTTTGTTGTTTTCAGTATCAAATGGTTCAAATGGCTCTAAGCACTATGGGACTTAACATCTGAGGTCATCAGTCCCCTAGACTTAGAACTACTTAAACCTGACTAACCTAAGGACATCACACACATCCATGACCGAGGCAGGATTCGAACTTGCGACCGAAACAGCAGCGCGGTTCCGGACTGAAGCGCCTAGAACCGCTCGGCCACAGCGGCCGGCTTTCAGTATCAAGATGCCTAGAAATGAAGGCAGATAAAGTTCTAACACCCACAGACATTACATTGAAAGCGGTTCGAATGATGAAATAGGAGCTGTCAGTGCATTTCCTCCCGACTGTTCCCACCGATTTCAACCAGTGTACGGACCGTAGATGAAGTACATGAATACTGCAAGTGACTCGTGGATGTTAAATCACCCTGGTTCCTCGACGAAAACACATGACTTTCCAGGAATTGTGATTTCCTCATTAGATGGGGGATACTTGTGTTTACGCTATTGAATGTCCGATCAGGAGTCATGACTGGTGGCATTTGTCGCTTCAATAGAAACGTTTTGGCCGACCATGAATTTGGTGCTGGTTTCGTAACAGATCGACCAAATCCCGATAGGCCTACTGCTGAGACAATAGGAGAAGAAGACAATCCGATTCAAACTTTGGAGGTCTCTTCGAACCAAGTTAATGGTTTCGGAAAATTGTCTGATTCTCAACTTCTTGCAGTGGCTTGTAGAATGCTCATTGTAGCCCTCCTATTGTTTCTCTGAAAGAGATCAGACCTTTTCCTAAACCAAAAGAAAGAAAACAACGTAAGAACAACAAACGAAAGCTACGCTCTGCTATTTTCACGGAGGCTCCTGTGAATTACGAACTCAAAAGGAAAAAAAGCGAAGTTCCACGGATCTCAATAAGTGCGTCTTCCCAGCTGGAAAACATGAAACTAAAAAGCAGAAACAACATAGGAGAGGTCAGTGTAGTGACAGTGAAGACGATGACTATTTTTGTAGTGTATGTCTTGATTCATTTGCCAATGGCAGATCAAGGGAAATTTGGGTGCAATATACAGACTGTGAGAAATGGGCACATGAGAAATGTACGTCAGGAGGTGCCCATTTTGTTTCTCAAAATTTCCAGACTGATTTTGCAGATTAATTTGGTAGATTCGTAACGATTTTTATTTTAGGGCCGTTATCAAATTGAGATTTTTCGCTGTTGACTATTGTTGTGGGCCTATGATATTAGATTTCAAGTCACTTTTTCTTTGGGTATGTACAGTCATCAAAATTATTTTGTTTGTCTTTATGTTATCAGTGTTAAATAGTATACTTATATTTTAATCCTGGCTGCTCCTTTGGCTTGCAGAAATTTATGTGAATACAGGAAGGATTTTGTCTCTTCAAGCATCTGTATTTTTCACTTAATATTAACACGTGACAAGCAACCCGATCCCTGTGACAACCATCCCACTCCCAGGGACAGTAGTCACGAACATCGCATAATAGAAAAGGCAATGCTCATTTTATCACAATAATTATGAAGCCACAAATTATTTTTATAAACATCCTTAAAAATATAGACTACAAGTTATTTAAATAAAAGAGCCAATATTTATTTTGGTGAGTGCGTAATGAAATTGAAATAAAAAACTGTGACTACCACACCCGGCCTCCCGTATCTCCCGGCCTTTTGCAAGTATACCACCTCCTCTTGTCATTCGTGAACAGAGTATTCCCTGTTACTAGCTGAAATTTATTGCGCAGCTTTGTTCTCTCACATTCCTAATACCAAGCCCATATTCTATCATAACCTGTTCTTCTTTTCCTTCCCCTACCACGACGTTCAAGTCCACTATGCCTACTAGATTTTCATCTCTATTTACGTACTGAATTACCCGTTCAGTATTCTCATAGACTTCATCTTCTGCTTGTGGATATCGATTCTGATGAGAACAACCTCACCACTGAACTATTCGCAGTAAGTCACACTGTGCACCTACCTTCCCATTCGTAACGAATCCTACTACGGTTATACCTTTTTCTGTTGCTATTGGTATTACCCTATACACATCTGACCAGAAAGCCTTGTCTTCTTTCCATTTCACTTCACTGACCCCCAATATACCTATACTGAGCCTTTGGATTTTCCTTTTCAGATTTTCTAGCTTCCCTACCACGTTCAAACTTCTGACATTCCACGTCCCGACGCGTAGAACATTACCCTTTCGTTGGTTATTAGATCTTTTTCCCACGGTCACCTCCCAGAGATCCGAATGGAAGAATAGTCCGGAATCTTTGCCAATGGAAGGCTCATCATGACACTTTTTCAATTAATGGCCACATGTCCTGTGGATACACGTTATGTGTCTTTAATGCAGTGGTTTACATTGCGTCCTCATGCCGTTCGTTGCTGATTCCTCTGCCCTTAGGGGCAGTTTCCCACCCTAAGGGAAAGAGAGTGCCCTGTACCGCTGTCCACTCCTGCGGTCTGTGTGATAAGGCCGTTGGCAGAACAAGGGAGACTTCTTTTGTCGGAAATCTTGGCCGGCATTGTTGATGATTTGTATTCATAATTTAAGCAGCGGCGGGGTTAGAAGCAGAAACTCAGGACGTTTCAGATAGCTAGTCAAAGACGCCATCCCTAGACCATGGGCGCATTTAAAAGGCAGATACAGTTGTCAAAGCTTGGGTTGTTGCTGGAGATGTCTCAAATATTTACTCATGCTACATCGACCTAAAGTTTACAATAAATGATATTCTAAAAATTGTTAAAGATGAAGTAGTATGTATATTAACGTTTAATGTTCCCACTTCGTGACAGTACAAGATGACAAACAATTTGTGCTAAAAGTCAGATTGAGAGATTCATACCTCATAAATTGGTAAGAGATGGAACTGATCTCCCATGGTACACAAAACAGGTCCGAACGCTGTTGCAGAGGCAACGGAAAAAGCATGCGAAGTTCAGAAGAACGCGGAATCCCGAAGATTGGCTAAAATTTACAGACGCGCGAAATTTGGCACGGACTTCAATGCGAAATGCATTTAATAGGTTCCACAACGAAACATTGTCTCAAAATTTGGTAGAAAATTGGAAGAAATTCTGGTCGTATGTAACGTACACAAGCGGCAAGACGCAGTCAGTACCTTCGCTGCGCAGTGCCGATGGTACTGTTACCGACGACTGTGCCGCCAAAGCGGAGTTATTGAACGCAGTTTTCCGAAATTCCTTCACCAGGGAAGACGAATGGAATATTCCAGAATTTGAAACACGAACAGCTGCTAGCATGAGTTTCTTAGAAGTAGATACCTTAGGGGTTGCGAAGCAACTTAAATCGCTTGATACGGGCAAGTCTTCAGGTCCAGATTGTATACCGATTAGGTTTCTTTCAGATTACGCTGATACAATAGCTCCCTACATAGCAATCATATACAACCGCTCGCTCACCGATAGATCTGTACCTACAGATTGGAAAATTGCGCAGGTCGCACCAGTGTTTAAGAAGGGTAGTAGGAGTAATCCACCGAACTACAGACCTATATCATTGACGTCGGTTTGCAGTAGGATTTTGGAGTATATACTGTATTCAAACATTATGAATCACCTCGAAGGGAACGATCTATTGATAAGTAATCAGCATGGTTTCAGAAAACGTCGTTCTTGTGCAACGCAGATAGCTCTTTATTCGCACGAAGTAATGGCCGCTATCGACAGGGGATCTCAAGTTGATTCCGTATTTCTAGATTTCCGGAAAGCTTTTGACACCGTTCCTCACAAGAAACTTCTAATCAAGCTGAGGGCCTATGGGGTATCGTCTCAGTTGTGCGACTGGATTCGTGATTTCCTGTCAGGAAGGTCGCAGTTCGTAGTAATAGACGGCAAATCATCGAGTAAAACTGAAGTGATATCAGGTGTTCCTCAGGGAAGCGTCCTGGGCCCACTGCTGTTCCTGATCTATATAAATGACCTGGGTGACTATCTGAGCAGTTCTCTTAGGTTGTTCGCAGATGATGCTGTAGTTTACCGTCTAGTAGACTATCTGAGCAGTTCTCTTAGGTTGTTCGCAGATGATGCTGTAGTTTACCGTCTAGTAAGGTCATCCGAAGACCAGTATCAGTTGCAAAGCGATTTAGAAAAGATTGCTGTATGATGTGGCAGGTGGCAGCTGACACTAAATAACGAAAAGTGTGAGGTGATCCACATGAGTTCCAAAAGAAATCCGTTGGAATTCGATTACTCGATAAATAGTACAATTCTCAAGGCTGTCAATTCAACTAAGTACCTGGGTGTTAAAATTACGAACAACTTCAGTTGGAAAGACCACATAGACAATATTGTGGGGAAGGCGAGCCAAAGGTTGCGTTTCATTGGCAGGACACTTAGAAGATGCAACAAGTCCACTAAAGAGACAGCTTACACTACACTCGTTCATCCTCTGTTAGAATATTGCTGCGCGGTGTGGGATCCTTACCAGGTGGGATTGACGGAGGACATCGAAAGGGTGCAAAAAAGGGCAGCTCCTTTTTTATTATCACGTAATAGGGGAGAGAGTGTGGCAGATATGATACGCGAGTTGGGATGGAAGTCATTAAAGCAAAGACGTTTTTCGTCGCGGCGAGATCTATTTACGAAATTTCAGTCACCAACTTTCTCTTCCGAATGCGAAAATATTTTGTTGAGCCCAACCTACATAGTTAGGAATGATCATCAAAAGAAAATAAGAGAAATCAGAGCTCGAACAGAAAGGTTTAGGTGTTCGTTTTTCCCGCGCGCTGTTCGGGAGTGGAATGGTAGAGAGATAGTATGATTGTGGTTCGATGAACCCTCTGCCAAGCACTTATATGTGAATTGCAGAGTAATCATGTAGATGTAGATGTAGATGTAAAAATGAAAAGAAACCGATTATAGTAATATTTGTAACTATACTACTTTTGTTTGGACTTTTTTCCTATCATTTTCTCTGCAATATAATGTGATGTTGTTACCTCATTAAAGTAATCTTAAAGAGAGACAGAGACAGGGAATTTATTGAGACAGTACAGTATCTGACATAAATATTTTTGTGGTGTGTAAATCAGAGAGATTAAATTTACTGATTAGGATGATGATGAGACAGATGTGCAAATATTGTATGTTATTGTTTGATGTTGTGTGCACACATATGAGATGAAATTTACTGATATGATGGTACAGTATTTGACATAAAGAGAGACAAATACAGAAGTGGAACGTTATATATAGTGCATGTGTGTGTGTATGTGTGTGTGTGTGTGTGTGTGTGTGTGTGTGTGTGTGTGTGTGCGTGTCTACCAATTTACGTTATTCAGATGGAATGTACATTTTTTTTGGAAACATCAAATCCATAATTTGTATCTCAGATATGTGTGCATGTGTGTTTTGCTGACATATCTTAGATGTGGAAGTAATCCAAATGACACAATTTATGTAATTTTGTTAGATAAATACTTTTGAACAAGGCGCAGAAAAAGTATTCAGATCACTTTGACACTATGGAGCATTGCCAAGAACGATGCTCTTGACCTACATTGCGATTGGCTGTCTCATTTTATGGCTGCTAAAACACTGGGCTGTTATTGGCTGTTTCATTTTAGTGGTGGGAAGCATACTGGGCTCTGATGGAAGAGGGGGAGGACTGTGGAGAAGAACGGAGTGCACTGGATGGGGGAGGGCAGAGGATGGGGAGAATAGGGAGGGGAATGACGACATTAATCGTTGAAGGTCAGTGACTGAGATCAAGGTCAAGTTGTTCCAGCATGATTATTGGCTTCCTTCTGGTAGGTGTTTGTCAAAAAAAAAAAAAAAAAGCCATACTGAACGAGAAGTTCCGTTCAGCCTCCAACCAATAGGATACCCAGGATCTGAATGACATATGGTCATTTCAGGAGGAGCCACATTAGTTTCCTGCCAGATGGAAAGGTGGGGGAAATGGAGCGTTATATCGTAGAAAATAATAATCAGAACTATTGAGAAACTGTGTTATGATCAAGCATCTTTATAAAGTTGCACATACTGGCATTACAACAAGTGAGGGTTTAATATGTGATGTAACGGAAAGTATACAGCTGCAGTTGTCAGTTCTAGTCATGGTTTCACTATACACTGGCTAAAACTGACAATTGCTACTCTAGGCTTCTAATTACTCTATAATCATACTTATATTACCATTGTATAATCTGATAGTAGAAATCCTTGGGTGACAGAAGAAATATTGAATTTAATTGACGAAAGGAGAAAATATAAAAATGCAGTAAATGAAGCAGGCAAAAAGGAATACAAACGTCTTAAAAATGAGATCGACAGGAAGCGCAAAATGGCTAAGCAGGCATGGCTAGAGGACAAATGTAAGGATGTAGAGGCTTATCTCACTAGGGGTAAGATAGATATTGCCTACAGGAAAATTGAAGAGACCTTTGGAGAAAAGAGAACCACTTGTATCAATATCAAAAGCTCAGATGGAAACCCAGTTCTAAGCAAAGAGGGGCAAGCGGAAAGGTGGAAGGAGTATATAGAGGGTCTATACAAGGGCGATGTACTTGAGGGCAATGTTATAGAAGGGGATGTAGATGAAGATGAGATGGGAGATATAATACTGCGTGAAGAGTTTGACAGAGCACTGAAAGACCTGAGTCGAAACAAAGCCCCGGGAGTAGACAACATTCCATTAGAACTACTGACAGCCTTGGGAGAGCCAGACCTGACAAAACTATACCATCTGGTGAGCAAAATGTATGAGACAGGCGAAATACCCTCAGACTTCAAGAAGAATATAATAATTCCAATCCAAAAAAAGCAGGCATTGACAGATGAGAAAATTACAGAACTATCAGTTTAATAAGTCACTGCTGTAAAATACTAACGTGAATTCTTTACAGACGAATGGAAAAACTGGTAGAAGCAGACCTCGGGGAAGATCAGTTTGGATTCCGTAGAAATATGGGAACACGTGAGGCAATACTGAACCTACGACTTATTTTAGAAGCTAGATTAAGAAAAGGCACACCTACGTTTCTAGCATTTGTAGACTTAGAGAAAGCTTTTGACAATGTTGACTGGAATACTCTCTTTCAAATTCCAAAGGTGGCAGGGGTAAAATACAGGGAGCGAAAGGCTATTTACAATTTGTACAGAAACCAGATGGCAGTTGTAAGAGTCGAGGGGCATGAAAGGGAAGCAGTGATTGGGAAGGGAGTGAGACAGGGTTGTAGCCTATCCCAGATGTTATTCAATCTATATATTGAGCAAGCAGTAAAGGAAACAAAAGAAAAATTCGGAGTAGGAATTAAAATCCATGGAGAAGAAATAAAAACTTTGAGGTTCGCCGATGACATTGTAATTCTGTCAGAGACAGCGAAAGACTTGGAAGAGCAGTTGAACGGAATGGACAGTGTCTTGAAAGGAGGATATAAGATGAACATCAACAAAAGCAAAATGAGGATAATGGAATGTAGTTGAACTAAGTCAGGTGATGCTGAGGGAATTAGATTGGGAAATGAGACACTTAATGTAGTAAAGGAGTTTTGCTATTTGGGGAGCAAAATAACTGATTATGGTCGAAGTAGAGAGGATATAAAATGTAGACTGGCAATGTCAAGGAAAGCGTTACTGAAGAAGAGAAATTTGTTAACATCGAGTATAGATTTAAGTGTCAGGAAGTCGTTTCTGAAAGTATTTGTATGGAGTGTAGCCGTGTATGGAAGTGAAACATGGACGATAACTAGTTTGGACGAGAAGCGAATAGAAGCTTTCGAAATGTGGTGCTACAGAAGAATACTGAACATTAGATGGGTAGATCATATAACTAATGAGGAGGTATTGAATAGGGTTGGGGAGAAGAGGTGGCACAACTTGACTAGAAGAAGGGATCGGTTGGTAGGACATGTTCTGAGACATCAAGGGATCACCAGTTTAGTATTGGAGGGCAGCATGCAGGGTAAAAATCGTAGAGGGAGACCAGGAGATGAGTACACTAAGCAGATTCAGAAGGATGTAGGTTGCAGTAGGTACTGGGAGATGAAGAAGCTTGCACAGGATAGAGTAGCATGGAGAGCTGCATCAAACCAGTCTCAGGACTGAAGACCACAACAACAACAACAATCTGCTACTGACAATGTACTCAACTACAAGAGTATGATTTGTGTGAGATCTATTTATGTTATTTCGCTAGCTAGGAAGTAATGTTCAGATGCTTTGGAATAGTTTCTGTGACACATTTGTAGTACTTTTTGACGTAAACTGGTGAGACAAGGAAAGAATGCACATGTGGAGGCTTTGATAAATTTCAGGAAATCTCCTTGAGGAAACAGACAGACCTAAGCAATCTGAGAGAATTGCTTTCTTCCAGAGACAAGAAACAGGGAAGTACAAAACATGCTCCTGCAGGCTTCTTAAGGTTTATTGCACTCTGCTTCTTCTCCATATTGCAAGGCTATGTAGAAATGTAGGAGATGTTCTGGATTAAAAAATGATCGTGGTGCAACTGCTATGGGACAGTTTTTTTTGGAACAGTCTTGCAACAAATTCGTATAAATTCATATTCGAGGTCAACCCTTGGCGTGAATAACTAACTGCAGTTGGAGAAATGAATTGATATTAAATGTACAAGTGACTGTTAGCTTCTATAGTAATCCAAAACAGAGCTGGAAGCTAACTGGAAATAAGAGAATGTTTTTTGAGACACAATGGCTGACACTGGCGCAGATAAAAATGCTGATGCAGTCGGGAACCCTGCTGAACTATTCTTAGAAGGCCAGAGAGGAGAAGCTGGCTGTTGCCATGGCCAGGGACCCTATTGTGAATCTTTCATTCCGATCGGTCCGCTAGGTTAGCCTCGGTAGTGACGCCATTTTCGGTTCTTTATCCGAAGTTGCTATTCTGTAAGTTTTGGAGATTTGTTACCGATCGGTCCTCCTGCCGATTTTCGGAGAACAGTACAGAGACGTTGTTAGGTTTTGGTATGGCCACTCGTTCGGTTCATTGATTTGTTTACAGCTAATCTTTGTTATTTTAGAAACACTGAGTGATTTTAGTTTCAGATTTAGTGATTATGTTGTACTGAAGAATCACTAGCATGCATCTGAGTGGAAAGTGAGTTCATAATAGACTGTTTTACTTTGTTAGAAATATGGTTGGTATCGTTGTCACTGTGAATGATTATAAGATCAAACGAACATTTTCGGTCAATATTATCACAAAATACCTGTTATTTTTATGTAATTAAGAGTTTAAAAATCATTCAGTTTCAAGACATCAGCTTTGCTTATGTATATGACATGGGTGTTAGTCGAAATTACTAGTGACCTCGTGTACTTTTTCCCGCAAATGGATTAGTTGTTTGTGGTGTCACCGCCAGACACCACACTTGCTAGGTGGTAGCTTTAAATCGGCCGCGGTCCATTAGTACATGTCGGACCCGCGTGTCGCCACTGTCAGTAATTGCAGACCGAGCGCCACCACACGGCAGGTCTAGAGAGACGTACTAGGACTCGCCCCAGTTGTACGGACGACTTTGCTAGCGACTACACTGACGAAGCCTTTCTCTCATTTGCCGAGAGATAGTTAAAATAGCCTTCAGCTAAGTCCATGGCTACGACCTAGCAAGGCGCCATTAACCATTACTAGAGAGAGTCTCACTTGTATCATCAAGAATGCTGTATACAAATGATGGATTAAAGTTAAGTATTCCCGCAGCTACGTACTTTTCTTTATAGCATTCATTACGTATCCTGTTTCAGACCTAACGCAAGCCTGCGTGAGTTGACGCGTGCATTTCGGCCTCCTCTATAAAATAGTGTACGTTGTGTTGGCTAATCTGCCGACACAACATTGTTAACTGTCGAAACGTGTTTACAACTTCCAAGCAGCAATGGAAAGGAATTTTGTGAAGCCTACTTGTGGAAATCTTCCCAAATTTCGTGCATTTGCGGCCCACACCATCATTCGACAAGTCAGCCTGCGTCCTTCCTTCTTCAGAGGAATAGGGTCATTATCCTTTCCTCGCAGTCGTGGTCAAGTGGATAAGGTGATAACCACGTTAAAGAGCATTGGTTCGCGTTCCAGTAAGCAAACAAATTCTTTTTATGCTTTGTATTTGTAACACATTCTGAGACTTTGTTAATAGTGAAGGTTAAGTACTTTCTGCAATACTCATTGTTATTTACATGCAAAGACGTGCTTTCTCAGTAATGAGTATCTTCAATTTCGTAACTTCTGTATGTTTAAAAAATGAAGGATGAAATTGGTGTGCATGAAAGAACTGACGGTGATATTTATATTTTCTCCTGTCACAAATAATTCACCATTTTCTCCTATTTCCGAGTGTGTGCTTAGACAGGAAGCTAAGATCAGAACGTAAATTACTGCAAATGAAACTAGCAGCAATTATCTTTGTACTCTTGCTTGTCACAAGTATTTTTCTGTGATCGAATCCTTAACAACAGTAGACAGAGATGAAAGATTCCTGCCATAATATTTTTAAACTATACCAACATATATGAAGCGTTGTGATTCATCAGATGCACATTATAAACTACAACGAACTTCAGTAGCTGCACTTGCTACACTCTCTCAGAAAGGTGTTTTTTAAAATTTTGTTTTTAAGACCCATGACTTTGATGTGTCATATAGGGAAGTAGGCTACT
The DNA here is from genome assembly GCF_023864275.1 of Schistocerca cancellata. NCBI lineage: Eukaryota > Metazoa > Arthropoda > Insecta > Orthoptera > Acrididae > Schistocerca > Schistocerca cancellata. The sequence continues at coordinate 855,114,054 of NC_064628.1, forward strand.
TCATAGTTTGGATCTCCAGGAGCGAGCTTCAATCATATTCTGTGCATCTTGTTATTCTTTAACATTCTCTTAAAAAAATTTCGGGTGTTTTTATAGATGTATTTGTACAATGTGGTAGTGCACACTATTCATTTTTTTTCTTTATTGTTATTTTGAAACCTGTATTACAGGCAGGCCTGCAGCAGCATACGACGCCGCTCTTTAGCCGCAGAGAACACAAATATACAAATGAAGACATTTAAAGGAAAAACATGGTGGACATATAAACGGAGACAAACACTTTTTAAAATACAAGGTGCCGTTCACGGGCGTAGAGTCCAAGATAAAATCGTTCAGACACTTCGACACAGAAGAGACGAAAATTGTCACACGTGAACGTAGGGGCACAAAACGAATAACACTGAATCACTTAAGCAAAAAACGACGGCACACACAGAACACGAGGCGTTGATCTCCAGCGCGCGAATGTTCACTATCCGTGTACGAGTCTGGGGACCTGCCAAAAGAGGAGGAGGGGGGGTGGGAGAGGGAGAGGGGAGAGCAGATGCCATGGGCAGGGGAGATAGGGGGAAGGGAGGAAGGGGGAGGGGAAGCCGGGGGAAGAGGGAAGGAGGGAGGGATGGGGAAAAAGGAAAGAGAAGGGAGGGAGGGTGCCTAAGGGAAAGCACCCAGGAGGGGGGGAGGGAAGATCAAAGTTGATAAGAGGGGTAGATGGCGGGGAGGACATCATCAGGGAGGGGGAGCTGGCAGAAGCCACCTTGGGAGAGGGTAAGGAGGGTGGAGAGATGGAGACCAGATGGGACGTGGGAATACAGGCGCGGCAGTGGGCGGGGGTGGGAGAGGATGGGTGAGACAAGGGGATGAGGAGGATCGAGTTTGCGGGAGGTGTACAGGATCCGTATCCTTTCAAGGAAAAGGAGGAGGTGGGGGAAGGGGATGAGATTATACAGGATCCGTGTGGGGGAGGGGAGACGGATGCGATAGGTGAGGCAGAGAGCATGGCGTTCAAGGATTTGGAGGGATTTATAAAAGGTAGGGGGGGCGGAGATCCAGGCCGGATGGGCGTAACAAAGGATAGGGCGGATGAGGGATTTATAGGTGTGGAGGATGGTGGAGGGGTCCAGACCCCACGTACGGCCGGAAAGGAGCTTGAGGAGACGGAGTCGGGAGCGTGCCTTGGGTTGGAGTGTCTGGAGATGGGGAGTCCAGGAGAGGCGACGGTCGAGGGTGACGCCAAGGTACTTAAGGGTGGGAGTGACACTATCCATAACTCAAATTACTAAATATAAAATCCAAAACAAAATGTGAATGTGAGTGAGAACAAAAAGTCATAATATGGCATTTATGATAGCTTCAAGAACAAAGTCAAAGACTCTACCACTATTATGTATACTTGGAAACACATGGTCAGTGAAATTTGTACTACGTACTCTAACCACACTTTTCAGTACTGCGATGAATAGCGTGCCTGTGTGAGATGCTATCAGCTTCAGGTTCAGGTCACTATGCGCGCTGCAGTGCGCAGGCGTGGATCTACAGCTGCTGCTTTTACTTGGCTTGTGTGAGGAGAACTGACAACAGCGCCGCGCCAGCGGTTCGCTAGAACCATGTGGCATTGCTTCCGAAATGCTTACAGAATAATGTGTGCGCTCTCGTCCTTCGAAAAGAGCCGGCACGGTACCTCAGCGTGTCCTGTCAGAGGGTTAGCTGCCCTCTGTAATAAAAAAAACTGAGTTAATGGAACAACGACGAACTGAAATAATGGGTGTCTTGCGACGTCCGCCCCGAGCAGATACAATGAACGAAAACGAACAAAACGAGATTTAAAAAAAAAAAAAAAAACAAGACCGCTTGGTGCAGTCGAATACCGATCCGATCGGCAGAGCGGCCAAAAGATATAGAATAGGATCCCAGGCCCTGCCCACATCTTTGTGGCACTGCAGGCCGCCAATGTGCAGATGGACAACAGTTAGGACATCTTTTAGAGGCCGCTGGGGCAAGCGTTTTTATGAGGTGGAGTGAGGAAGAAATTTTAGCAAAAGGCTCTATTGTCATCTGAACACAGAAACCCAACATTTGGGTTGGACACTGGCGGTTTGTGTCTTACAGGTGGAAAGAGAAACCCATGTTAGGTTTTTGAATCCCATGAGACACCGCCGAATGGGTGGCTTTTCCAAAAAACGTTGTTTAGGGATGTAAGCTATCAAACTGCAAGCTAGTTTGATATAATACAATGTTTTTGGAGACACAATGGCTGAGACAAGTCCAGAGCCGAATGTCGGTGCAGTCAGGGATCCTATTGAGCTCTTCTTGGAAGGCCAGTGAGGGGAAGCTGTTTGATTGATCTGAGTGTGAAGGATTCAGAGCACAGCCAGTCAAATTGAGCATATAACGAAAAATGCAGCAAAGTGAAGTTTCCTTGTCAGACTCTTTCGTACAGTTATCACTTGACTCACTTGTCTCATATATCATCTCGTCGCATGCCTCATCTCATCATCTGATTCAATGAGAATCTTGTCTTGGAGCAATGTTGCTACTTCTCCACCACTTTCGTTAGATTCAGCCACCAAATGATCTGCCACTGAATGAAGTCGCAGTACTTCAGATACTGGCGACGCCATTATGGTGCAATGGAGCCACTACCACGCGAAACAAACGGAATTTCGAGTCAATTCCTAATTTTACAATCTTAACAGTTCACGTTGTAGATTTGCCTTGTGAAGTCATGAACAGTTTGCCTTCAAAATCCTCAACAGGTGCGACATATTATATTGAATAGTTCTGTGTATTACTTTCAGTAATTCTACTCTGTGTGACCAATTTCATGTCAAGCAATAAACACTTGCATGATTATTCACAACTTTCCCCTGGCATAAGTGTTAGATTCGTCAATTTGGAATCACAGTTGCGATTATTAATTTTTTTAAGAAGTTTCCACAGGTTGCCATTATTATGTATGAGGTATTAACTGTCAATTAAAGTACTCAGGGTGTTTCCATAAGATCGCGCAGAAATTTAACAAGGTGTAGAGGATGCACCACTAGACAATTTGAGATAGGGAAACTGCGTCGGAAAATCCGGCTTAAGAAGATAACAGAAATAAAATCACATTACTGTGTACTTTTTTATTTACATTAGTTACAGTTAACTTCATATGGCACCACAGACACAATGGTCGTACCATTTGTACTGTATCTTAAAAACTGTTCTGAAACCGACGGCCATGAACCTCGATGCAAGCATGACATTGGTGAACAAGATTATGACGCACCCTGACAAATATCCCTGGTGTTTTTCAGATCACATCACAGGCAGCTGGCCGGCCGGAGTGGCCGTGCGTTTCTAGGCGCTACAGTCTGGAACCGAGGACCGCTACGGTCGCAGGTTCGAATCCTGCCTCGGGCATGGATGTGTGTGATGTCCTTATGTTAGTTAGGTTTAATTAGTTCTAAGTTCTAGGCGACTGATGACCTCAGACGTTATGTCGCATAGTGCTCAGAGCCATTTGAACCATTTTGAACAGGCAGCTACAATTCTGGCAACTAATTAGATCTGCACATCCACTGGCGTCTCACACACAAGTGACTCTAGATATCCCCGCAGGAAATAATCAAGGCGATTCATGTCAGGTGATCTCACAGGCCATGGAATAGGACCTACCCTTCCTATTAAGCGACCAGCAAATGAAATATAGAGACCCTTGCGAACATCCACGCTGAAGTGAGGCGGTGCACTATCGTATTGTATCCACATCCTCTCACGAACAGCTAAGGGTACTTTCTCCAACAACGCAGGTAGAACTCTTTGCAAGAACTTCAAGTACAGGTGGCCATTCAGAAGGCCAGGTACTTGTAGTGCGGTCCACTGCATCACGTTCCAGCACTTCCTCTTCAAAATCGGGTGTGCAAGTGGTTCTCAAGTTCCTAGGTCCCTCATTTCTTCTTTCCAATGAACCAGTCTCCCGCATTCGTCGATCGAGAGACATTAAACACTGATCGTGACCGATTCTTTTTTCCTTTATTGATTTTCAATTCCCCCTGAAGGGGGCGGGCTGGCAGCAGCTTAGTACGCTGCTCTACAGCCTACAGACGTTTTTAAAAAATGGAAGAAGAAAAGAATCAAGAAAAACAGGCGATAAAACGGTGACTTAAAGTGTAAAAATGGCGGAAAAATGCGGAAAGTTAAAACAGAAAGCAAAAGGGGTTGGCAATGTTAATAAAAAACACAGAAATCAGACGAGTAACATAGTAGACACACAATTAAAAAACATGGCGACAGTCTGGTTTCTGTTCGCAAGAGATAAAACAATCACACCCAGCGACAGTATGATGGCCGTTCGCAACACTTCCCAAAAGACACAACAGAGAACACCCACTGTAAAGCACTCACTGTAAAACACTACTCGAAAATGGCGTCACAAAGATGACACTCCTGAGCCAAGGCAGATGGGGGGGGGGTGGACCTGGAGGAGGGGGAAAAACTAGGAGGGAGGAGAGGAAAAACGAAAAGGGGGGAACCAAGGAGGGAGAGGACTCATAAGGCGGGAGAGGGGCAGGGCAGACACGAGAGGAAATGAGAAGAGGCTGAGGAGGGAAATGCAAAAGGACTCGGGGGAGAGAAGGGGACAGAGAGAGGGGAGGTGGGGAAGAAAGAGGATGGAAGGGGGGGAGAGGGAGCCCGGGAAAAGGACAGAGGAAAGGAGGGGGAGTGAGGATCAGAGTTGATAGGAGGGATAAATGGAGGGAGAGAGGGCATCACCGGGAGGGGGAGTTGATGGAAGCCACCTTGGGAAAGGAGATGAAGGGTGTAGAGATGGAGGGTAGGGGGGACACAACAGTGAAGGCACTGCAGAGGGCGGGGGTCGAGAGGAGAGGAGCAACCAGGGGGTGAGGGGGTTCAAGGCGGCGGGAGGTGTAGAGGCTGCGGATATGTTCGAGGAATAGGAGCAGATGGGGGAAAGGAATGAGATCATAGAGGATCCGCGTGGGGGACGGGAGGCGTATACGGAAGGCGAGGCAGAGTGCATGACACTCCAGGATCTGGAGGGACTTATAGAATTTGAGGGGGGGGGGGGCAGATATCCAGGCAGGACTGGCATAACAGAGGATGGGACGAATTAAGGATTTATAGGTGTGGAGGATGGTAGAGGGGTGCAACCCCCATGTCAGGCCAGAGAGGAGTTTGAGGAGACGGAGGCGGTTGTGGGCTTTGGATTGGATGGAGCGGAGATGAGGGATTCAGGTGAGGTGACGGTCAATGGTGAGGCCAAGGTAGGTGAGGGTGGGGGTGAGGCGGACAGGACGGGCGCAGACAGTAAGGGATAAATCCAGGAGCCGGAAGGAGTGAGTGGTACGACCTACGATGATTGCCTGGGTCTTGGAAGGATTGATTTTCAGGAGCCACTGGTTACACCATGCAGCAAAAAGGTCAAGATGATTCTGGAGAAGGCGTTGGGACCGTTGGAGGGTAGGAGCGAGGGCGAGGAATGCGGTGTCATCAGCATATTGCAAGAGGTGTACTGGAGGGGAAGGGGGTTTGGCATATCTGCAGTGTACAGGAGGTAGAGGAGAGGGGAGAGGACAGAGCCTTGGGGCACACCTGCAGAGGGGTAGAAGGTGTGGGAATTGGCATTATGGATGGTAACATAGGAGGGGCGGTGGGAGAGGAAGGAGGCCATCAGACGGATGTAGTTGATAGGAAGGGCGTAGGTTTGGAGTTTAAACAGGAGACCGGGATGCCAGACACGGTCGTAGGCCTTTTCGAGGTCGAGGGAGACAAAAATGGCGGAGCGACGGGAGTTAAGCTGGAGGGAGAGGAGATGAGTGAGGTGGAGGAGTTGGTCATCAGCAGAGAAGGAAGGTCGAAAGCCACATTGGGTGTTTGGGAGAAGGTGGTTTTGGCGGAGGCGGTGATGGATGCGCCGGAAAAGGATGGATTCCAAGAGCTTGCTGAGCACCGATGTGAGACAGATAGGACGATAGGAAGAGGCATCAGATGGAGGCTTATTGGGTTTGGAGAACATCAGGATACGGGAGGTTTTCCACAGGTCGAGATAGAAGCCAGTGGCAAGGATGACATTGTAGAGGGTGGCAAGGATTGAAAGGAAGGAGGGAGGGCAGTGTTTGAGGTTGTTGTTGTGGTCTTCAGTCCTGAGACTGGTCCGATGCAGCTCCCCATGCTACTCTATCCTGTGTAAGCTTCTTCATCTCCCAGTATCTACTGCAACCTACATCCTTCTGAATCTGCTTAGTGTATTCATCTCTTGGTCTCCCTCTACGATTTTTACCCTCCACACTGCCCTCCAATGCTAAATTTGTGATCCCTTGATGCCTCAAAACATGTCCTACCAACCGATCCCTTCTTCTAGTCAAGTTGTGCCACAAACTTCTCTTCTCCCCAATCCTATTCAATACCTCCTCATTAGTTACGTGATCTACCCACCTTATCTTCAGCATTCTTCTGTAGCACCACATTTCGAAAGCTTCTATTCTCTTCTTGTCCAAACTAGTTATCGTCCATGTTTCACTTCCATACATGGCTACACTCCATACAAATACTTTCAGAAACGACTTCCTGACACTTAAATCTATACTCGATGTTAACAAATTCCTCTTCTTGAGAAACGCTTTCCTTGCCATTGCCAGTCTACATTTTATATCCTCTCTACTTCGACCATCATCGGTTATTTTACTCCCTAAATAGCAAAACTCCTTTACTACTTTAAGTGTCTCATTTCCTAATCTAATTCCCTCAGCATCACCCGACTTAATTTGACTACAGTCCATTATCCTCGTTTTGCTTTTGTTGATGTTCATCTTATATCCTCCTTTCAAGACACTGTCCATTCCGTTCAACTGCTCTTCCAAGTCCTTTGCTGTCTCTGACAGAATTACAATGTCATCGGCGAACCTCAAAGTTTTTACTTCTTCTCCATGAATTTTAATACCTACTCCGAATTTTTCTTTTGTTTCCTTTACTGCTTGCTCAATATACAGATTGAATAACATCGGGGAGAGGCTACAACCCTGTCTTACTCCTTTCCCAACCACTGCTTCCCTTTCATGTCCCTCGACTCTTATAACTGCCATCTGGTTTCTGTACAAACTGTAAATAGCCTTTCGCTCCCTGTATTTCACCCCTGCCACCTTCAGAATTTGAAAGAGAGTATTCCAGTTAACATTGTCAAAAGCTTTCTCTAAGTCTACAAATGCTAGAAACGTAGGTTTGCCTTTTCTTAATCTTTCTTCTAAGATAAGTCGTAAGGTCAGTATTGCCTCACGTGTTCCAACATTTCTACGGAATCCAAACTGATCTTCCCCGAGGTCGGCTTCTACCAGTTTTTCCATTCGTCTGTAAAGAATTCGCGTTAGTATTTTGCAGCTGTGACTTATTAAACTGATAGTTCGGTAATTTTCACATCTGTCAACACCTGCTTTCTTTGGGATTGGAATTATTATATTCTTCTTAAAGTCTGAGGGTATTTCGCCTGTCTCATACATCGTGCTCACCAGATGGTAGAGTTTTGTCATGACTGGCTCTCCCGAGGCCATCAGTAGTTCAAATGGAATGTTGTCTACTCCCGGGGCCTTGTTTCGACTCAGGTCTTTCAGAGCTCTGTCAAACTCTTCACGCAGTATCTTATCTCCCATTTCGTCTTCATCTACATCCTCTTCCATTTCCATAATATTGTCCTCAAGTACATCGCCCTTGTATAAACCCTCTATATACTCCTTCCACCTTTCTGCCTTCCCTTCTTTGCTTAGAACTGGGTTGCCATCTGAGCTCTTGATATTCATACAAGTGGTTCTCTTCTCTCCAAAGGTCTCTTTAATTTTCCTGTAGGCAGTATCTATCTTACCCCTAGTGAGATACGCCTCTACATCCTTACATTTGTCCTCTAGCCATCCCTGCTTAGCCATTCTGCACTTCCTGTCGATCTCGTTTTTGAGACGTTTGTATTCCTTTTTGCCTGCTTCATTTACTGCATTTTTATATTTTCTCCTTTCATCAATTAAATTCAGTATTTCTTCTGTTACCCAAGGATTTCTATTAGCCCTCGTCTTTTTACCTACTTGATCCTCTGCTGCCTTCACTACTTCATCCCTCAGAGCTACCCATTCTTCTTCTACTGTATTTCTTTCCCCCATTCCTGTCAATTGTTCCCTTATGCTCTCCCTGAAACTCTCTACAACCTCTGGTTCTTTCAGTTTATCCAGGTCCCATCTCCTTAAATTCCCACCTTTTTGCAGTTTCTTCAGTTTCAATCTGCAGTTCATAACCAATAGATTGTGGTCAGAATCCACATCTGCCCCTGGAAATGTCTTACAATTTAAAACCTGGTTCCTAAATCTCTGTCTTACCATTATATAATCTATCTGATACCTTTTAGTATCTCCAGGTTTCTTCCAGGTATACAACCTTCTTTTATGATTCTTGAACCAAGTGTTGGCTATGATTAAGTTATGCTCTGTGCAAAATTCTACAAGGCGGCTTCCTCTTTCATTCCTTCCCCCCAATCCATATTCACCTACTATGTTTCCTTCTCTCCCTTTTCCTACTGACGAATTCCAGTCACCCATGACTATTAAATTTTCATCTCCCTTCACTACCTGAATAATTTCTTTTATCTCGTCATACATTTCATCTATTTCTTCATCATCTGCAGAGGTAGTTGGCATATAAACTTGTACTACTCTAGTAGGCATGGGCTTTGTGTCTATCTTGGCCACAATAATGCGTTCACTATGCTGTTTGTAGTAGCTAACCCGCACTCCTATTTTTTTTATTCATTATTAAACCTACTCCTGCATTACCCCTATTTGATTTTGTATTTATAACCCTGTAATCACCTGACCAAAAGTCTTGTTCCTCCTGCCACCGAACTTCACTAATTCCCACTATATCTAACTTTAACCTATCCATTTCCCTTTTTAAATTTTCTAACCTACCTGCCCGATTAAGGGATCTGACGTTCCAAGCTCCGATCCGTAGAACGCCAGTTTTCTTTCTCCTGATAACGACGTCCTCCTGAGTAGTCCCCGCCCGGAGATCCGAATGGGGGACTATTTTGCCTCCGGAATATTTTACCCAAGAGGACGCCATCATCATTTAATCATACAGTAGAGCTGCATGTCCTCGGGAAAAATTACGGCCGTAGTTTCCCCTTGCTTTCAGCCGTTCGCAGTACCAGCACAGCAAGGCCGTTTTGGTTAATGTTACAAGGCCAGATCAGTCAATCATCCAGACTGTTGCCCCTGCAACTACTGAAAAGGCTGCTGCTCCTCTTCAGGAACCACATGTTTGTCTGGCCTCTCAACAGATACCCCTCCGTTGTGGTTGCACCTACGGTACGGCCATCTGTATCGCTGAGGCACGCAAGCCTCCCCACCAACGGCAAGGTCCATGGTTCATGTTTGAGGTGGCGGTAGGTAATGCAGTCGTGGCCGGGAGCAGTGTTGCGTTTAGTGCGGAGTGTGAGGCTGATGTCCTGTGAAGTGATGGGAGTGTTTAAGTGCAGATGGAGGTGTGTGGCCCAAGTACTGGAAGCTAGGAGCAAGGGGAGGATCGTGACCGATGATGTCTGTTAGGAAATCGTTCCCAGTACAGCCTTTCAGCAGCGAGAGCACTGCAACGTACTTCGGCATACACAAGGTGAATGTCAGTGAGTTCTGCGGAGCTGTATTGGTACTTCTCCATCGTATTGTACTGTGCGTTTCTGAATAGTCATGAGTAATGAATGCGCCTATTGTTCATTCATAGCACGATCTGTCATGCGACAATGTAAGTACGATACAACAGAGCCATCTTACGGACAAGTAATGTAAACAAAACCTGCATCATTTCCTAGTAATCAGGCTCGTATTCCTGTTTGCTTGCAGGAAATAAGGAATATACATGTAAATAAATAGCACAGTGCATGTAAACTTGTAGGCATGTTGGTTATAAAGAAGCTGGAAAACAGTAATGCTAGACAAAGCGGTAGATGAGTTTTTTTCCGTATCTCGTTAAGCTTGCTTCTCGGACCCCAGGTTCCATACTTCAAATTGTTCAGTAGAGCATTCTCTATGTTCTGTTACGTTTTTGAAGGCTATAACGCAAACATTCTGTGTGCATAGCATTTTGTTTTAATTTTTAATTAATAATTAATGAGATTAATAATATTAATCGTTGTAATACATTTGATGTGTAAATGAACTCAAGTAAGTAGAACACATGTATTACTTAACATTTTATCTAGTCCTTCCTGTCAAGGTGTGTTATACAAGCCACATCAGTAATTTTTTTTGTATTATCGAGGGAGAATTCCCGTAACCACGTGCTGCAACTCCTGTCTCAGCAATGACTGCAGGCATGGCGGTGTAGTTGCAACAGATGGGATAAGGCACATCTGACGCCGTACGCAGTATCACGTTTTCTATCTGTTGGCTACTAAAAACGATGTTGCCTGTCTATTCCATAACATTATTTAGTGGATGTACTTCATTGCCATCGCCATCTTCTTCTTCTTCTGCTTTCACAAATAATTTAGACCCATCTCCAACGTGCAGATACACTATGTGAACAAAAGTATCCAGTCACTCCAAAAAACATACGTTTTTCATATTAGGTGCATTGTGCTGCCACCTACTGCCATGTACTCCATATCAGCGGCCTCAGTAGTCATTACAGATCGTGAGAGAGCAGACTGGGGCTCTCCGCGGAACTCACGGACTTCGAACGTGGTCTCGCGATTGTCTGTCACTTGTGTCATACGTCTGTACGCCAGATTTCCACTCTCCTGGGTCCACTGTTTCCGATGTGTTAGTGAAGGGACACGTACAACACAAAATCGAAGAGGCCTACCTCGTCTGTTGAACGACAGAGACTGCCGACATTTGAAGAGAGTCGTATGGTGTACTTGGCAGACATCTATCCAGACCATCTCACAGGAATTCCTAACTGCATCAGGATCTACTGCAAGCACTATGACAGTTAGGCGGGAGGTGAGAAAACTTGGATTCCATAGTCGAGCGGCTGCTCACAAGCCACACATCATGCCGGTAAATGACAAACGACGCCTCGTTTAGTGGAAAGAGTGTAAACATTGGCCGATTGAACAGTGGGAAAAGTGTGGAGTGTCGGATCACGATACACAATGTGGCGATCCGATGGCAGGGTGTGGTTATGGTGAATGGCTGGTGAACGTCATCTGCCATCGTGTGTAGTGCCAACAGTAGAATTCGGAGGCGGTGGTGTTATGGTGTGGTCGTGTTTTACATGGAGGGGGCTTGCACCCCTTGTTGTTTTGAGTGGCACTATCACAGCACAAATGGCTCTGAGCACTATGGGACTTAACATCTATGGTCATCAATCCCCTAGGACTTGGAACTACTTAAACCCAACTAACCTAAGGACATCAGACAACACCCAGTCATCACGTATCACAGCAGAGGCCTACATTGATGTTTCAAGCAAATTGTTGCTTCCCACTGTTGAAGAGCAATTCGGGGATGTCGGTTGTATCTTTCAACACGATCGGCCTGTTGTTGAGTGGTTACACGACAGTAACATCCCTGTAATGGACTGGCCTGCACAGAGTCCTGACCTGACTCCTATATGTGGTGTCACCGCCACACACCACACTTGCTAGGTGGTAGCCTTTAAATCGGCCGCGGTCCGTTAGTATACGTCGGACCCGTGTGTCGCCACTATCAGTGATTGCAGACCGAGCGCCGCCACACGGCAGGTCTAGAGAGACTTCCTAGCACTCGCCCCAGTTGTACAGCTGACTTTGCTAGCGATGGTTCACTGACAAATTACGCTCTTATTTGCCGAGCCGATAGTTAGCATAGCCTTCAGCTAGGTCATTTGCTACGACCTAGCAAGGCGCCATTATCAGTTACTATTGATGCTGTAAAACATGTACCGTCAAGAGCGATGTTCACCAATTATGGATTAAAGTTAAGTATTCCAGCAGCTACGTACTTTTTTTACTAGTCTCATTCCGTGTCCTGTTCCAGACCTCACGCCAGCCTGCGTGAGCTTAAACGCGTGCCTTTCGGCTTCCTCCTAGTGGATTGGCTGTCTTGCCAGTCCACAACACTATAGAACACCTTTGGAATGTTTTGCAACACCGACTTCTTGCCAGGCCTCAGCTACCGACACCGATACCTCTCCTCAGTGCAGCACTCCACGAAGAATGGGCTGTCGTTCCTCAGAAACCTTCCAACACCTGATTGAACTTATGCCTGCGAGAGTGGAAGCGCTCATCAAGGCTAAGGGTGGGCCAACACCATACTGAATTCCAGCATTACCGATGGAGGGCATCACGAACTTGTAAGTCATTCTCAGCCGGATGACGGGATACTTTTGACCACATAGTGTCAGATGGCGGCCGAGTAGGTTGCAGTGTGATGTGGCTCCGCATTCAGATGCAGATTTTCTCGGTAAAAATTTGATTGTGGACACTGATTTCTAATTATCGTGTACCGGGAGTGTTATCTTACACAGTCCGTTCTCGTTTACTCTTTAAATACTGTAAATAAAACAGAGAGAGTGATTAAAGTGCTTCTAGTGCGTTCGTCGTGTGCAACGCGTCAACGGAGAGGCCGTCGCCCTCCCGCTGGCCGAGCGAGTGTCGGTTTCGCCAGTCAGCCGCGTCGGTTCTCGCGTGTCAGCACTCCGCGCCGCGCGCTGCGACGCCTCACCAGCCGCAACGGAATCCGACGCGTCGGCAGCGGCCACCAGCTGCCCCGCGCCCCGCCGTCGACGTCAGCAGTAGCGGCCACCAGCTGTGCTCCCTGCTGTTGGTAAACAACCGCCTGCCTACCTCCGGCCCTGGATTCCAGCCGACGAAGCAGCGACACCACCACACCAGAGGCCGACGGAAGAAGAAGGAAAGCATGGGGTAAGACGCTAGCTCGAGCCATCAACGTCACACCCGGTATGGAGCACACGGAGCAAGAACTTGTGCCTATGTCCCCCAGTCAAAAGATAGCAGCCATAGACAAAATATTGAGTGAAATAGGAGTCTGTTCTGTTAACCGTCATTAGAGACAAAGTGTTTCCCTTGGCTTTCGAAATAACTAGCCTTGAAGCTAAACTGTCCTGCCTAAACGATGAAAATAGGCGATTAAGACTAGAACTACAGAGAGCCTCGAATCCAGTCAAAGACTTACAAATACAAACTTCGCAAGAGAAGGCTGAGAAATTAGAGAACCAAAATAGGGAATTGGGCGTAGCGAACCAAGACTTGCAGCAACAAATAAGAGAACTAACTAATAAAATCGCACAACAAGCACAGACACAAGCACAGACACTAACATATCCTGTCGCCTTAACTATAGAGCCCAAAACCAAAGAGGCTCGAAGAATAGAACAGGCTAAAACAAAATAGGCCACAACCCTCTATATCAAATCGACAGAAAATCAAGACGCCAAAGCTGTTCGACACACCATCACCAAGAGTATAAATCCCAGGAAAGAGAATATACATATAAAATCAATCAGAACCACACAGACTGCAGGTATAGTAGAAACGGAAACACAGGAGGATTGTCGAAAAATAATAGAAAAGACTAAAGACCTGCACACCATTGTCTGTGAAGGACCGCGAAAACGCAAGCCACTCGTGGCAGTACATCACGTGCCAGATACACTTACCGACGAAGAGTTTCTAGAAAGCCTTTACGAGCAGAATATAAGCGGTGACACCATGAAAGAAAACTTCGACAGAGAGGTCAAAAGAAGATTCAGAATAGGGCCTAAGGGAAGGGGTTTCAGTCACCAGATACTGGAGGTCAGCCCACACCTGTAGAGAGTCCTTACAAGAAGACAGAGAGTCTACATAGACTTCGAATCACTTTCTATGAAAGACTATACAGTAGTAAACAAGTGTTTTAAGTGTTGCGAACTAGGACATACGACTAAAACCTGCAGAAAAGCCGACGTCACGTGTGCCAAGTGCGGCAAGCAAGGACTCAAGCGCAGTGAGTGCAGGTCCGCGGTTTGCGCCTGCTTCCCCTGCAAATACAGAGGCCGCGTCTGCAATAAAACAAAAGGAGGTGATTGTCAGACCTATAAACAGTTGCATGACCGGTTCCTGGACAGTATAGATTATGGCAGCTAAAATCAGCACATACACAAGAAACGCGAACGCCCAAAGCCAATCACCCAAAACACATAAATACAAATCACCGTCAACATTACAGAGAAGCTACCAAAGAGCAATTTCCTGGAGAAGACAAATGAATCTTCTGCCGGAGAATTACGTCGATAATGAACCCATCCCGCCCTTAACACACTCAACAACGTTACAGCATAGCTGCATTAATACGATAGAATATATAGATGACATGACAATCTGTGGCTCCATCCACTACGAGGTGGCAAAGCAAATTAAAAGACAATTACACCACTGGATAAACTTCCAAATAACATTAACGCAGAGGATAGATGAGTTGGAAGATGAGCTTACGTATATTGTGCACAAGAAAATGTACAAACAAAACCGACATACTCCCTCACAATTTCTCCCAGCCGAAGTACATCACACCACACATACACAGGATGAACACCAACCAGAATCATCATCACATGGAAAACCCTACGACACACGTAAATGTGAACAGTACATCAAACCAGTCAAATTTGTCTCGGGAGGCACTTTTCACCCTCAGGCCACAGACCAATACAAACTCAAAACTACCAGACCCAGACTTATAAAAGTAGACCAATTAGATGAGGACAAATCTGAGGGAGAGACATGTGACATTTGTAACGATGTCAACGTGCATCTAGCAACAACCTCCACTCCAAACAAAAACAAAGACAACATAACACATACAGTCAGTCCCATACAAATCACCACCGTCGCCGACACCACGCCAGCAAGCACCACCAACATCAGTGAAAAACATGTGAAGGCAAACAGCATTGAAGAAGCGTGTGACAAAACGAAAAGTAACCGTGTGACATCCCAAAGAGGTCTTAAAATGTCCCCCAATCAGCGGCCAACACCAAGCCACAATCCGTCTAGTACCACCTCAGAGACCGCAACAGAAACCAGTACCAACAGCAAGCCAGCTGCACCTAATTACGATAATTTAGAACTTAACTTACTTTTAAGTAGGCTAGAGAAAAAAGAGATACTGCAGACAGCGGAGCGGACGCTACTTAGATTGTGCCATCCAATGGGAGATTCTCTCTGTTTTCCAGTAACTGAGCAAACAGACAGAATCATCCTAAAGACAGAAAATAATCCTACATCAGCAGAGCCGCTGCTCGATCTCATGCTACAGGTCTGCCTGCGCAGGTCAGAATCTTTCGACTTGGACAAAATATATATGGATCATGTAAGAGCACACGGACGAACATATTTTGATTACTCACAGACTGGCAGTAAATGTTTTGTACACGTAAAACACCCAAAACACATAGACAAAAAATGAATATCTTACAACATAATACAAAAAACAGTACGACAGTCAGCGCGGAAATCGCTAAAATACCACAAGACCTGCAAGCAGACATCATGTGCTTACAAGAACCTTATAATGGAAACGGGTAACTGATATGTCTACCAAAACATGCTACCACAATAACAGGCAGCAATGACTGTAAGGCTGCAATAGTCATTCTAAATAGAACTTACAACATAATTAAGGTAACACAGTTATGGAATCAACACTTGGTTACCATAGAGATAACTAACGGGAACGTCACATGGGTTATTGGATCAATGTACGCCAAATACAGCCATCAAATTCAGCCGTATGCAGACTACACCAGAGACCTAGTAATGTATGCCAGAGGCAAAACATTAGTGATAAGTGCTGACATTAATTCCAGATCGACCCTCTGGAACCCAGACAGAACAGATGACAGAGGACGCATAATCACCGATCTAATGCAAGAAACACAATTACATGTAATAAATACGGAAGGACATATACCAACATATGCAGGGTTCGATGGTACGAGCAGTAATATCGACTTCACGCTAGCAAATAATGCAGCAATGGTATACGTAACAAACTGGACTGTACACGACAACATAACCAGTAGTGATCATGTCATAACATACACACTAACTCACACTCAGAACACAATGACCAAATCACACACCAGACACTTGACGTTGCACAAAGCAGACTGGAACAAATTAAAGGAAATTATCCAACGACACGATCTAGAAAACACCAAAGGAAGTATCGATTATAGAGCACACAAGTTAACACAGGTGATACAACATGTACAAAACACTTCAATACCGACAGCAAAGAACACAAATTGCTCACCAGTACCGTGGACCAACGAACTTACGTGACTCAAAAAAGACGCAAGACGCAAACGAAAATTATATCAAAGGGCGCTAGCAGATAGGGACAGACGAATAAGACTTGAAGCATATAGGCATGCACAAGACATATAGACAGGCCCTATACAACACCCGTAGACAACAATGGGAGCTATTTGTAAGAACACAAACAGAGCAAAATATATGGGGGGAACCATACAAAATACTGACAGAGAAGATAAAAACCCCAATAGTTCTGGGAACGCTAAGGCAGGATGACGACACAATGACGAGGGGATGGAGGAATACAGCGGAGTTTCTGCTGTATAAACTGCTCCCTGACGACGTTATCGATACAGACACACAATATCATGCAACACTAAGAGAAAACCTACACACACCATACAACACTGCAACTGCCACCTGTCCTTTTGCGCAAGAAGAGGTTGCGCTAGCAATCTCAGAGCTCAAAAACAAAAAATCACCTGGACCAGATGGTATCCACTCGGAAACACTGAAAAAACTAACACCGCAGATCACCCCCTTCCTAACAACGTTACTGAACGATGCCTTACGGCTGGGCAGGGTACCTACATTATGGAAAACCTCCAAAGCAGTCATTATTAAGAAATCAGCGGAAAGGGATCCTTCAGATCCAAAGACTTACAGGCCAATATGCCTAATAAACACCCTAGCAAAGATTCAGGAGAAGCTACTGTGTAAGCGCCTGCAAACACACAGAGCTCTCAGGGGTATGAGCCAACACCAGTTCGGCTTCAGATCTGGCAGATCAATAGATGATGCCATCAAGCAGGCCCTGCACATTTAACACCACAAAACAGAAATACGCCATGGCAATAATGATTGACATTGCCGGAGCATTTGATAATCTTTGGTGCCCAGCACTGTTTCAGAGGCTAAGACATCTGGAGGTACCGCAATCACTGTACAACAGTTTTCTAGACTACTGTAAAGACCGAGTAGTAGAATGGCAGATGGAGAGCCCGAAAGTAATTAAAAGAATTACCAAAGGCTGTCCTCAAGGGTGGATCTGCGGCCCCATCTTCTGGGACATAACAATCGAACCCCTCCTACAGCTTCTGGATGGGGATGACAGGTCAGGCGGAATGGTCGCCTACGCAGATGACCTATTAGTTGTAGTCACTGCAAACAACAGAGTCCAGTTAGAAGAGAAAGCCAGTGGATTACTACAAACAATTACTCAGTGGTGTTACAACAACAAACTCAGGATAGCTGAAAACAAAACAACATACACTTTACTGAAAGGATCACTCCAAAGGAATCCTTCGGTTAAAATTGGGGACACAAACATCAAACGAGCACGCATTACGAGCTATCTTGGGGTATACATAGATGAAAAATTGAATATCCACGAACACATATGGCTAACAACAGACAAAGCAGAAAAAATTCTCCACAAACTGGTGAGGCTAAATTCAAAACAGTACAGACTACCTCTACCAGTCATACGTACATACCACTATGCGCTCTTCGAATCAGTACTCAGTTTTGCAGCTAGCACGTGGGCACATAGACTGAACGTGGTCACCAACAAAGCATCCGTCAGGCGAGGGCAGAGAAATGTCCTACTTAGGCTATCTGGAGCCTTCGGTACCACCTCAGCGGGTGCACTGTGTGTGGTGCCCGGAATATGCCCCATAGATACCACGATCAAATACAGAGCCGCAAGGTACTGGTTAAAGGTGGGGAGACTAGATAAGGTACACACAATAACCGGTGTGCCCATAGAGACGATACGTCCCCTTAAAAGTTGGCGTTTGGATACATGGCACGGTGAGTGGGATGTAAGTGATAAGGGACGTAGACTGCACAACTTCCTCCCTGACATAAGGGAGTGGTTGAGAATGAGACATATCGATCCCAGCCGCGGTATGGTACATTTCTTAACCGGGCACGGACCTTATCCCACGCACTTAAACCGCGTGAGTCTGAGGCAGACACTTACATGCACATGCGGGGAAGAAGGTTCCCCAGAACACATTGTCTTTTTCTGATGGCAATACGCGAACAATAGACATGCACTACACTTAGATTACACAGATACAGATATAGATATATACACAGCAATAAGAGTCGAAGAACAATGGGCACAATTAAACGCACTGACAAACAGTATTTCAAAAACAACGCATGAAGAGTATATGCGGACACGACATCACAGACATGCCTATGTGCAGCGTAACAGAAATCTCCAGAGGATGGACAGCGATACCCACAGTGACAACGAAAATAGTGACAATGAGGAGGAACAGGAGTAGGAAGCTGAGATATGACAGTAAATAAGGAAATTGCTGGCAATCTAGCCAAGAAAACACCAAAAGCTGTACATGGATGGGCACCTAAAGTAGTTAATACATATGATTAGTAACAAATAGGATAAGCAACATTATTTCTCTACTAAAGACTTTTGTGTGTGTGTGTGTGTGTGTGTGTGAGTGTGTGTGTGTGTGTGTGTGTGTGTGTGTGTGTGTGTGAGTGGCGGTCAACGGTTCGAAGAAACCATTCCGAGGTATTCACCGTCAGTCACACTCGGTGATGGTACTAACAAATCCCTCATCTATCCTATCTTCTTTTTATATGCTTCTTAAAAAACAAAAAACAATTATTTATATTTCAACCTTAAATTATTGTTATTTTGAAAAGTATCATTCTTTGTAAATGTTGTAGATAAAACAAAAGGAAAGAAAACTGTAAAAAGATGAAAAACGAAAATTGTGAGATGTACGACCCGTTTTAAACATCAGGTAACAGGTCTATAATTTGGCAATTTGACAATAAATAAATAATCACATAGTGTATCTCTTATTCTCCTATCAGAATAGTTTTCCCAACCCTTCTAGTGGTTGAGAAACGAGTTTAGATGCTGTTTCTATACAGAGTCATCTTCAGCTTGCCTTTTTTTACAGCAACGCCAGTTTCCTGCAGATACATAGAGACACATGACTTTTAAGGCTAATCTAAGCTCCGATCGAATTGAGAGACATTTTGACAACTGCAATGCGCAGTCACAGCTGAACACATTACAAGCAATGTCCCCACAGCGTTAGGTGCTAGGTGTTGCTGGTTCTGAAATGATATTCTAACAACAGATGAATATCACCTACTGGAGGGGGAAATTTTGTACACTTTTCTAATAAAACCAGAAGACAGCAATTATTTGCAAAATGACCTACAGAAGACTGATGGAACGGCGCAGTCTCTGGCAGTTGACCATGAACGCAAATAAATGTTACATATTGCGCATACACAGGAAAAGAAATCCACTACTGTACAACTACACTATTGATGACAAATTGCTGGAAACAGTATACACCGTAAAATATCTAGGGCTAACTGTCCAGGACACCTTCGAGTGGAATACCTCAGAAAACAATTAGTAAGAAAAGAAAATGCCAGAAAAATCTTAAAGAACTATAAATTATCCACGAAAGAATTGGCTTAGAAGGCACTTGTTTGATCGATTCTTGAGAATTGTTCACCAGTCTGGGACACTTACCAGGTAAGACTGACATAAGAGATAGAGAAGATCCAACTAAGAAACGTGAGTTTCGTCACGGGATGGTATACTCGTCGCGATAGCGTTACAGAGACGCCCAACAAAGTCTAGTGGCAGGCGCTACAAGATAGGCGTTGTGCATCATGGAGAGGATTACTATTGAAATTTTGAGAGAGTAATTTCTGGGGAGAGTTGGAAAACAAATTACTTACTCCCACATACATCTCAGGAAATTACCACGACGAAAAAAGTATAGAAATTAGAGGTGAGGGTTTACCGACAAGTGTGCTTCCCACCCGTCATTCACAAGTGAAAAAGGGTAGGGGGGATCAGTTAGTAGTACCAGAAATACCCTCCGCCATACAGAGTCAGGTGGCTTGTGGAGTATTAATCTAGACGTAGATGTAAATGCTATATTGTTGTTGCCTGGAGGCATTTTTTGTTATGCGTTATGCTTAGATATTAGGCGTTATGCATAAGGTGTTAGTGGATCTTAATAATTATTGTAAAACCAGATGGATGTCAGTTAGTGGAGGGAGAAAACGTGTATTATAATATTGTTGGCTGGTGACGTCGTGCCTTATACCTTAACCATTAAGTGTTACTGGGTCTTAAATAGTGTTCTAACGCCAGAGAGACGTCAGTTGCTAGAGGGCGAAAATTGTGCATTACAATGTTGTTGCCTGGAGGCGTTATGCATTGTCCCTTAGGCATAATCATTAGGCGTTTGGTGTTAGTGTCGCAATAATCTGTGTGTGTGTGTGTGTGTGTGTGTGTGTGTGATTGTGTGTGTGTGGGGGAGGAGGAGGGGTACTGCCTCTTGCTATATTTCATTAAAATTGCATCTTCTATTGCCTATAAGCACCCAGCTAAAAAAAGCACTTATATATAATACATATCTCGCCAATGTCATACATCTTTGTTATATACTCCTAGTTGATAGCTATGTATCATTAAAACTGTAGGCAGACAGAGCATAGTTTACAAACCTTCCTCAGTCATGATTGGAAGGTGTATCTCTGCAGCAGCTAGATTTTGTTTTCTTATTACTGCAGGATGGCAATAGTGGCACATAATGTCAGCAACCAGTGATGGTCAGTACTCAACGAGGTCAGTGATTAATAGTGGTCGGTGATATGTGATGGTCAATGATCAGTGGTCAATGATCACTTATGGTCAGTGACCAGTGATGGTCAATGGTGAATAGGATTGTGTTAGGCATTTTGTGTTAGTAATTAGCTGTTTGGTGTTATGTGTTGCCCATGCGGCATTAGACCTTTGCGGTTAACTGTTAGATGCACCTGACCCTTAACTGCTAAGGTGTAACGCTTCATGGGTAGCACATAACACCTAACAGCTAATGCCTAACACAAACTGTGTGACAGACTAGGGGAATTGTGACCTCCTTGAGGGAATGGTGACCCAAAGGAGGAATGGATGAGCACCCAAAGGTGGGAAATCTGACCACGTAAAGGTGGAATGACAGCGACCATGTGAGAAAAGGAGAATGATTACTTTGTATGAGAGAGATATCTACAGAGAGAAATGATTGAATGAGAGAGGTGTTCAAGGAGTATAGTATTTGACATATGAAATACAGATATGTATGTGTTTATTGTATGTGTGTGTGTGTGTGTGTGTGTGTGTGTGTGTGTGTGTGTATGCACGTATAATTCATCTGTTTCACAATGGAAAGGTTTTGATGTTCCAACAGAGGTATGTATGTCTAGGTCAATAACGCATTACTTTGAGCTTCTCTTCAGTTTACTGTTAAGTCAGAGTAACAGAGAAAAATGATTATTCGGTCACATATTTAAGGAGCATAGATTTTTTGACACATGAGATACAGAGGGAACATATGATTGTAAGGAGTACAGAATTTTTTATTTACAGACACACCAGTTTTAGGATATAATGCATATCTTTGACCTTGGAGTAATTTTATTTTATTATGCTAGAGGTACGTATATGTAAGTCAATAATGGATAACTTTTGTTCTCGGTTTCAATTTAATATGAAGTCAGAGGCATGTGCCTTTCACGGAAGTAATGGATACATCTTTGACTTTCACGTGAATGTTACGTTATTTTTTTTACTGCGTATCTGGCACATCGTTTTAATACTGTACTCTAATTGGTTGAAAAGAGGAGACTGAGAGGTGTAAAGCAGACGATTTGTCTGTATGTAATCCAAGTAACTTGATAGTATTTTTATGCAGTAAGTAATGAACAATTTTTACTTTCAAGGAAATAATGAATATTTTTTCACCTTCAACATGCCGTTATATAATTTTTTATCGTGTATCTGGCATATCATTTTAATACCGTACTCTGGTTGGTTGGGGAAAAGAGAGAGAGGAGGGAGTATAAACCACATAACTCGTCCGTTTCTTAATTTTGATTGACTGGTGACAAGGAAGGGGTGAGCGGGAGAAGGCATGGATTGATAAGTAGTCGGAAATAATGCAATTTGTCAGCGTTTTTACACGTGATTTAGATGTTAGCCTCTGACTGGTGGGAAACAGAATGCAGGGGGTGTCCAGCAAAAGTACAATTGGTTTGTCTCCATCACCTTGAACTTTTTCATTGGATGTTTCGTATTGATACTGCGCTGTGACTTGTTGGCGATAGGGCAGAAGGCAGGGGAGGAGGAGAGGGTCCTTTTAATTTCCTATTACCACAGTTCGACAATTTTTTTAAATTAATTCATAGTTAAGGAGGGGAGGAAACGCTTTCTTAAGTTTCCACTAACACAACTGTGCTATTTCCGTCATCTTGGGTTTTTCATACTGGTCTATGATAGGTTGGAGATAAGGAAGATGCGCTGTAACTGAACAACCGTTACGCTTTTATCTAGTAAACTGTCGCTAGTTATTGCTGATGCGTGGAAGTGACAATTTTAACGAACAACGTCACTCTGTGCTTATTGCGTTAGCCGCCAAACTTCTTGCACTAATCTGTAAAAAGGGGATTATGGTAGCGGATGTCGCGTACTGCACTGAAACAAGGAGCAGATGTTAGTCAACATGCCATTTCCAAAACTGTTTTGTATTTGGTGGACTGCGTGTAGCGATTAACTTCTCACCCCAGCCTGTTACTAGTATAAGCTTCTTACAAAGAATATCAGCTATAATTTAAGTAGCAGACTACGTGTCACCCGTTACAGTGTGTCACAATGTGCTAATAGTTCCTACACTCAACGAAATTATGAATATGTGCAAATGCCCTGAGTATTCGTCTGCAGTTAGTCCGTTCCAGCTCAAGAGAATTTTACTTATTAACCTATGAACGCAGAACAAACAGTGATTTATACACATGCATGGGAATCGGCAATGATCACAGTTCCTCGTTCTTGCATACTTTGTCTCTACGTACAAAATCGAGAGTTTGGAAGAGATTCGAATTCCAGAACTAAAGCCAGCACATTAAGGTATATGCTACTATTAGGTCTTCAGAAACGTAAGATATGTTCTTATAATAATCATTAATTAAAGCAGATTCTTTGCTTTAAATGAATACCCGTACGTGCACTACATAGTCGTCAGTAAGACAACGTAAACTCCTCAGTAAGAATTCGAAGTTATTTAGCAAATGTTGAAACTTCCTGGCAGATTAAAACTGTGTGCCCGACCGAGACTCGAACTCGGGACCTTTGCCTTTCGCGGGCAAGTGCTCTACCATCTGAGCTACCGAAGCACGACTCACGCCCGGTACTCACAGCTTTACTTCTGCCAGTATCTCGTCTCCTACCTTCCAAACTTTACAGAAGCTCTCCTGCGAACCTTGCAGAACTAGCACTCCTGAAAGAAAGGATATAGCGGAGACATGGCTTAGCCACAGCCTGGGGGATGTTTCCAGAATGAGATTTTCACTCTGCAGCGGAGTGTGCGCTGATATGAAACTTCCTGGCAGATTAAAACTGTGTGCCCGACCGAGACTCGAACTCGGGACCTTTGCCTTTCGCGGGCAAGTGCTCTACCATCTGAGCTACCGAAGCACGACTCACGCCCGGTACTCACAGCTTTACTTCTGCCAGTATCTCGTCTCCTACCTTCCAAACTTTACAGAAGCTCTCCTGCGAACCTTGCAGAACTAGCACTCCTGAAAGAAAGGATATAGCGGAGACATGGCTTAGCCACAGCCTGGAGGATGTTTCCAGAATGAGATTTTCACTCTGCAGCGGAGTGTGCGCTGATATGAAACTTCCTGGCAGATTAAAACTGTGTGCCCGACCGAGACTCGAACTCGGGACCTTTGCCTTTCGCGGGCAAGTGCTCTACCATCTGAGCTACCGAAGCACGACTCACGCCCGGTACTCACAGCTTTACTTCTGCCAGTATCTCGTCTCCTACCTTCCAAACTTTACAGAAGCTCTCCTGCGAACCTTGCAGAACTAGCACTCCTGAAAGAAAGGATATAGCGGAGACATGGCTTAGCCACAGCCTGGGGGATGTTTCCAGAATGAGATTTTCACTCTGCAGCGGAGTGTGCGCTGATATGAAACTTCCTGGCAGATTAAAACTGTGTGCCCGACCGAGACTCGAACTCGGGACCTTTGCCTTTCGCGGGCAAGTGCTCTACCATCTGAGCTACCGAAGCACGACTCACGCCCGGTACTCACAGCTTTACTTCTGCCAGTATCTCGTCTCCTACCTTCCAAACTTTACAGAAGCTCTCCTGCGAACCTTGCAGAACTAGCACTCCTGAATGAAAGGATATAGCGGAGACATGGCTTAGCCACAGCCTGGGGGATGTTTCCAGAATGAGATTTTCACTCTGCAGCGGAGTGTGCGCTGATATGAAACTTCCTGGCAGATTAAAACTGTGTGCCCGACCGAGACTCGAACTCGGGACCTTTGCCTTTCGCGGGCAAGTGCTCTACCATCTGAGCTACCGAAGCACGACTCACGCCCGGTACTCACAGCTTTACTTCTGCCAGTATCTCGTCTCCTACCTTCCAAACTTTACAGAAGCTCTCCTGCGAACCTTGCAGAACTAGCACTCCCGAAAGAAAGGATATAGCGGAGACATGGCTTAGCCACAGCCTGGGGGATGTTTCCAGAATGAGATTTTCACTCTGCAGCGGAGTGTGCGCTGATATGAAACTTCCTGGCAGATTAAAACTGTGTGCCCGACCGAGACTCGAACTCGGGACCTTTGCCTTTCGCAGAGTGAAAATCTCATTCTGGAAACATCCCCCAGGCTGTGGCTAAGCCATGTCTCCGCTATATCCTTTCTTTCAGGAGTGCTAGTTCTGCAAGGTTCGCAGGAGAGCTTCTGTAAAGTTTGGAAGGTAGGAGACGAGATACTGGCAGAAGTAAAGCTGTGAGTACCGGGCGTGAGTCGTGCTTCGGTAGCTCAGATGGTAGAGCACTTGCCCGCGAAAGGCAAAGGTCCCGAGTTCGAGTCTCGGTCGGGCACACAGTTTTAATCTGCCAGGAAGTTTCATATCAGCGCACACTCCGCTGCAGAGTGAAAATCTCATTCTGGAAACATCCCCCAGGCTGTGGCTAAGCCATGTCTCCGCTATATCCTTTCTTTCAGGAGTGCTAGTTCTGCAAGGTTCGCAGGAGAGCTTCTGTAAAGTTTGGAAGGTAGGAGACGAGATACTGGCAGAAGTAAAGCTGTGAGGACCGGGCATGAGTCGTGCTTCGGTAGCTCAGATGGTAGAGCACTTGCCCGCGAAAGGCAAAGGTCCCGAGTTCGAGTCTCGGTCGGGCACACAGTTTTAATCTGCCAGGAAGTTTCACATCAGCGCACACTCCGCTGCAGAGTGAAAACCTCATTTTGTAAAATGTTCGTTGTCGTGCAATATCTTGTGAATAAATAAACCTTCTAAAATAACTGCGATAAAAAAATGCGTCACGATGCGCCGTTGATCCGTTTATATCATTGTGTCTGCATTAAAACGACATAGACTCAGAGTATCCCTTAACTGATCACAATCAGCTTCTACTTACTATGCTTGGGTATTGTTAGTTACTAGGTAAATAAATAATTTCATATGATACTGGATTGTTAAAGAAAACCATCTTTCATAAATTATAGCTGGTGTCAATTTAATACTCAGAGATGTTACTAGGTAATTAGTGAGTAATATAATATTCTCTCATTA
Source organism: Schistocerca cancellata (assembly GCF_023864275.1). NCBI lineage: Eukaryota > Metazoa > Arthropoda > Insecta > Orthoptera > Acrididae > Schistocerca > Schistocerca cancellata. The sequence goes on from NC_064628.1 coordinate 855,139,982, forward strand.
CAGAGTATGTGCTTTGTTCGCATAGTAAAATCAGTGCCTCTGCTATGCGTCTATTTATTAATATTTTAAGTAAATAATTCACAATTATGAAGGTAAACGAATCCTTCGAATGTTTCCAAATTTTAGTTAGTAATTATTTCGTGATAATATTATCTCAGATCGTGATAATATTATCTCAGATCTAAAGTTAAACTATCTCTGAACTTTAATTACTTCGCACACGTAAACATCAGCATCAAAGAACCTCTTTGCCTGTTAATATCCGGGCCATCTCCTTTGATGAATTTTATTATTTTTCATTCTAATACATCCGTCGCTTTCTACAGAGAGTAAAGTCTTTTACTGTTCTTTTTGTTTTGGGATAATTTCAGCTTTCCTTGCAGTTTAAGAGCTGGGATTAATTTCTTCTCGAGTTTTAAGACAGCTCAGTTTTATTTGACTTTCATATACAGAAGCAGTCGACGATAGTGATCGTGTGAATGCAAGCTCTAACCACAATGAAGCGATTAAGCATTAATGTACATGCGATAACCACTTTATGCCACATGCCTTTTAAACAGATAGAGTAAAATTACGATTCTTTAGGTATTGGCTGATTGTGACTCACAATCTTTCCCTGCTTTAGATGTCATTCGATGTACAAAAAAATTTTAAGTAATGGTAAAGCCTTGACGTGTGTAGGTAAATGGTTCCAACTAATTATCAATCGAGTCTGAAGGTAAGATCTTTGCAATAAGTATGCTGTACAACCAATCAATTATCACGTTCCAAAGTTCGTTAGTGCTAGCAAAATTCCAAGATGAATCCCTATTACTCAGTGTAAGGCCACTCGTCCTTTTACAACATAATTCAATACATTATTCTCTCAGTGAATACATAATTCTACAAATCTCCACGTCGAGCATTCGATTCTCTCAGAGTGTATCAAATCCCTACACCAAATACTTATTGCAAGACTCAACTTTAAATGAGCTTGCAAAACAGGAACACTAAAACGAATTTAGAGAACTGTTCAGATCAGTACGTGATCTCCATTTACCATCATTACTCATCAACCATGCCCTGGTCTCCGTATAGTTTCCATCATAGAACTCTCGCTACCAATCAAATAGTTTACCCAGTAGTCAGTGTCAAATACCCAGATCTTCCTCGTTACTTAACCGTCCACATGTTAATGATTTATTAAGAATTTACAAGCGAAAACTAACAGTGTCTATCCTTTGACTACATTGAACCAATCAGGTCTTAAAACAAAAATATAAAAAGTTCTAGTATTCGGTTGCTGCTGGCAGGTATATAGCTAGCAATGGTTGTTGGCACGTGACCTGTTCTCAGAATACTTATCAAACAAATGTACAGCGATACCATTACATTTAACAATTAACTCCTTTTTAGGTGGCCTTCGACACTTCTTCCAGTGCCCAGCTCTTATCAAAGTAGTTTTTGCGCTCGAACTGCTCACATTGTCTGCGTATGGTGAACAGCATCTTTGCCGTTTAAGTCTAAATCTGAGCCACGCATCAGCATTGGTACACAATAAAACATATGCTTCGAAAGGACACACATGAGCAACATACAGTAACAACAACAAACCCACATTCAACACACCGTATTTACAATACTGCCACTGTGACAATATGTTAAGACGCAAAAGATTACTGTGACGACTTTTCAAACAACTATTTCATTTTGACCTGTCACAGAGAGTCCTCCGTGTCGTAACTTATTGCTCAGTAATATAAATTAATGCTATACAATTATTTTTGGAATTGACTTCAACGGTTATAGTAATTATTGTTATAAATATTCCCTAGGCTCCTTACTTATAACTCCTATATCATATAATGAGAAAATTGAGATTAATTTTCTCTATGAGTTTATCGTGAAATATATGGTTTAATGAGTACTTGTCCACTGTTACACAAAATTATAGCTGAGACCAAAACCTGCAGACGTTAGACATTCAGATCAGAACCAAACGTTTTGTGTCGATAGAATGTCAACCAAAACTCCAATTTAGTTTGTGCTATGTGCTGTCATGCAGCAGGATGGGCATAAACGTTAATTAAAAGTAACACAAGAACTACGGAGCACGGGAAAAGCATAACTATGAGTGGCTAATGTGTACAGCTTCTGTAGGAAAGTTGGTATAGCGTTAATCGTCGTATCAAGGGTCATCGTTAATCGTCGTACCAAGGGTCATGGGTTTATATCCCAATGATGAAAATTTTTTTCTGTGTTATGCATGGAAGTGTCAAATGGGACCATTAATTCTACCGCACGTGTGATGCAATTGTTTCTTTATTTTACTGTTCCGATTGTTTATGTCTATTCTATGAAACTACAAAGCACTAGCTACTTCATCACGGGTGATGTCTGTTCTGTTGCGCATGCCCGACAGAACACCACACACATCTTTATAAATGTCCTCCATAATATACGACTGTCAGCTAACGAACCAAAAGCAGACTGCTAAAAGAAAATTGCTATGAACTCTGAAATGTCCTTTTACGTGTCAGGCATATAACAGTTACACGCGTAAACAGTTAAAACAAGCTGTCGTCAGTGCGGTTTGAATACGGGACGACTGGCAGAACGACTTCACGCTCTACCATCTCACCCAAGCGAGACATACAAAAGTACACTATGTGATCAAAAGTATGCGGACACATGGCTGAAAATGACTCGGAAATTCGTGGCGCCCTCCATCGGTAATGCTGGAATTCAATACGACGTTGGCCCACCCTTAGCCTTGATGACAGCTTCCACTCTCGCAGGCATACGTTCAGTCAGGTGCTGCAAGGTTTCTTGGGGAATGGCAGGCCATTCTTCACCGAGTGCTGCACTGAGGAGAGGTATGGATGTCGGTCGGTAAGGCCTGGCACGGCGTTCCTAAACATCCCAAAGGTGTCCTATAGGATTCAGGACAGGACACTGTACAGGCCAGTCCATTACAAGGTTGTTACTGTCGTGTAACCACTCAGCCACAGGCCGATCGTGTTGAAAGATGCAATCGCCATCCCCAAATTGCTTTTCAAGAGTTGGAAGCAAGAAGGTGCATAAAACATCAATGTAGGCCTGTGCTGTGATAGTGCCACGCAAAACAACAAGGGGCGCAAACCCCCTCAATGAAAAACACGACCGCACATGAACACCAGCGCCTCCGAATTTTAATGTTGGCACTCCACACACTGGCAGATGATGTTCACCGGGCATTCGCATAACCACACCCTGCCATCGGATCGCCGCATTGTGTACTGTGATCCGTCACTCCACACAACGTTTTCCCACTGTTCAATCGTCCAATGTTTAAGCTGCTTACACCAAGCGAGACGTCGTTTGGCATTTACCGGCGTGATGAGTGGCTTATGAACAGCCGCTCGACCATGAAATCCAAGTTTTCTCACCTCCCGCATAACTGTCATAGTACTTGCGGTGAATCCTGATGCAGTTCGGAATTCCTGTGTGATGGTCTGGATAGATGTCTGCCTGTTACACATTACGACACTCCTCAACTGTCGGCGGTCTCTGTCAGTCAACAGACGAGGGCGGCCTGTACGCTTTTGTGCTGTACGTGTCCCTTTACGATTCCACTTCACTATCACATCGGAAACAGTGGACCTAGGGATGTTTAGAAGTGTGGAAATCTCGCGTACAGACGTATGACACAGGTATATTTCTGTCGGTGTTCGGATACTTTCTATCACATAGAGTATCACTCACAAACACACTTTTCCTGACCTCCATAGTTCTAATGTTACTTTTAATTGCCCTTTATGAGTGTTCTTCTGGACGACAGCACATAGTGCGAACTATGTTGGTTGATATTGTATCTTCATACAACATTATGTACCGATCTGAGTGTTGCATGGGGGCTTATTTTATATAAATAATGCAAATATTTTTAGTAGCTGTGAGTCCGATTACGCTGTTTCGTAAACGGCTGGCCCTGACTAGTTTTTGTACGCAATCTGACTGCATGTAACAACCACAAAGAATGAAATAAAATTTCAGTTAATACAATTAATTAATTATGTCCCCAGCAACTATAAAACCTACGAAACCAACAAAGCACAAGTGTAGCTGTTCTGTATGTGGTAGTATGACTCAACGCACATCTGGCACGGTTCTTCTTCAACAAGACAAGAATTTTTAAATACCAATTATACTGACGTGATAAAAGAAAATTAGAAATACTATAATTGTGCAAGAAAACCAAAATTACACTCTAATACAAGAACACAAGCCAGATGCTTTGTTGACTGAACCTGTAATGGCACATTATTCAGGACACACAAATAATAAAAGAATAAAAGAAAATACCTCCATATATATTGACGAAATGCACTCTGACCATTACAATATCTCCATTAGAACAACATCTGCTATCTCTCCCATCAAACCAATGCATAAAACATGGAACAACACTCTCCACTACCACATCTCACTCTAACTTCAGCTACAAGCAGTGTCCACCACAACTTCTCGGCAAGCACTGCTTGCCGCTACGTCTCAATAATCACTGCCAGTGGAGGCGGCGGAACAATACTCTCTGGCGCGATTTTTGGCGCTGTGGCTCAGTGTAGCCACCTTTCATATGCCCTTCCTCCACGGGCTAGAATTTGATGGTATTTTTGCCAGCATTGGTGGTGAAAATACCACCAAATTCGTCAAAAAAAAATACAGACAAAAATAAAAGATAATATTAATACGTAAATATCATATAACTAGATAAAATTTTGGCTTTGCACTGACCTTACAATAGCCTAATATATAAAATACAGTAAGGAATACAAATTCTTTCATACATATGACTTTACATAATAGTTTACACAAATATCATGTGGTTAAACAATTCAATCGATAGCGTCAGCAATGACGAATATGAGCAGGTAAGAGTCTTATAACTTTTCACAAACAGTAATACACAAAAAATCAGTTTATACAAATATTCACATAAAATGTTTACACAACAAGTGGTTGACAGTTCCAGCAGTAGCACCCAGCAATGTTGAGTAGGTGCAGACTCCAACAGGTGACATCATTTCAGTAGAAGCAGTCCATCAGTGGCACCCAGCATTGTGGAACAGGTGCAGACTCCAACAGGTGACATCATTTCAGTAGAAGCAGTCCATCAGTGGCATCCAGCATTGTGGAACAGGTGCAGACTCCAACAGGTGACATCATTTCAGTAGAAGCAGTTCATCAGTGGCACCCAGCATTGTGGAGTAGGTTCAGACTCCAACAGGTGACATCATTTCAGTAGAAGCAGTTCATCAGTGGCACCCAGCAATGTGGAGTAGGTTCAGACTCCATCAGGTGACATCATTTCAGTAGAAGCAGTCCATCAGTGGCACCCAGCAATGTGGAGTAGGTGCAGACTCCAACAGGTGACATCATTTCAGTAGAAGCAGTCCCTCAGTGGCACCCAGCATTGTGGAACAGGTGCAGGTGTGAACAACAGTTTGAATGCACACACAATTGCTTTTACAAAATTATTATCAATGCTCTTACACTAAACATACAAATCATAACAAACACACAAGTGATGTCAGATAATTGTCATATTAACTATTACAAGTACACAAACATCAGTAAACCTATAATATTTATGGGTGTCAGTGCAAGCCACTACAAACAAATAAAATAATATTTAGGAGATAGGTGGGTAGGATTAGGAAAGGAAAACACACAAAACACACTCACTCATCTTTCATCCACATTAAGTACTACTGTGTAATTGAATAGTGTTAACTGTGTACATGCACTTCTGTCAAAATTTCGTGTTCATCATGTGTATCAAGTAATAGTGGCAGCAATGTATAACAGTCAATAATAGTTAAGTCAACGTCATAGTCATCATGTCAAGACCAATGTTTGCCAAGCCAGATCAAATGTACGGTTGCTGAACAACTGTCAGTGTGCCAAGATATGCAACTTCCTCTCTCCAAAAAAAAGTACATACTGCTTAGTGATTTAACAAAGTGTGTGTAGACAATCTTCCTTCCATTTTAGTGTTCTAGTCTGCTATCTTCATCCTCCTTGTTCCATATAGACCAAAAAAAAAATATGCACCTCACTTATTTTACCTCGTATACACCATAACTCCAATCAATTTCATATAATCTCAATACCTCCATGATACCTCTTCAATACGTCGATACATATAAACCTTATTGCCAGTATCATTTCACTTCCATAACTACTCTTTCCTCTAGTCAGTCTCCTCGATCGAGTACAGATAAAATCCTAATGCAAACCTCCTCATCCCATACAATCCGAAGACACACTGTCAACACACAACCTCTGTGTAATCCATCTGACCAAAATCTTCTACTCATTATGAATTATAAACAAAGAATGCATACCTGACCTCTAACAGACTTAGTTCGAATAACTCTCAGTAATTAAGTACGACTACGGAGTGTGAATGATCCTAATATTTCACAGTGTGTACACCACTTCAAGAATTATGGCAAACAGAAGCAAACATGTGGAGTATTTCTTGTGTCAAGAGTCACTTCCTATTTCAATTGCTCACGAAAAATGCAGTGTAATAACTGTGTTGGTATGTCATGTCGTTAGCTTCCTCCCTATTGGCATACATTTATACAGCTTTCATAAAACCTCCAGCTCATGTGACTTCTATGAAGTTTCTTGTACTAATGTCATTCGTCGAATTATAGCAGTTCATTTTCTTATCTTAAAAATATAAAGCACTGAGCGTAAGCAAAACAAGCAATAGCGAGTAAATATACCAGTAGTGAAGAGAATGTCAACAAGTGGATGCAGCACAATTCTTACAACGAGGCTCTGCCAAGCGAACAATCTGTAACTAATACCATAGTGTAACCTAAACTCTATGTTCATACACAGTACAACAGCATTTCTATATACAAAATTAAAGAGTAGTTGTGACAACAAACAGAAATGTATAAATATGCAATCCATACGCATAGCAGCAAACATATCTTACGTAATAAACAGGTCATCAGCATCGTATAACCGTAAGGAAATAAATGTTCATATGTAATCTTAATAAATAAACATGAAGGCGCAAGCAAATAAGTAAACATGAAGGCGCAAGCAGATAAATCACAAAGTATAACTTACATACCTAACCACATCAGCACAATTAATCAGGTGACAATTATAATTTAAATAAATAGGCACAGCAGGCACATAATTAAAAAATATGACATCAGTGAAAAGCAGTGCAGCCAAGCGATGCATAATATACACAAGTTACAACTCAGTTCATTAATAATCATTGTCAAATCAGTTAATGTACGCCAGCACGTCGCTTCACAAGCAAATTCATAGAACATGTAATTAGCACAAAGTATGAATCACGTAATCGCGAGCAGCAAATTACGTCTAAAGTACGTACCTAAGTGGAAATATGTTACCTGAAAAATAAACTCAATTAATAATTACCTTTTTAGCTTATTACTTTCTTCTTCGAAATGACATTTTTCCTGAAATTTTCTCGATAGCAAGTCGTCTTAACGTCGGACATGCACAGAATTTACCTGAAGTTCTTAAATATTTTATAGAACCGTATCCTGAAAAATACTGAATGTTAATAACAGAATTCATCACGTCACTATAGCTTTATACTGAATTTAGTCGGAGAAATTAGACTGTGTATTTATTTACGGCTGTCAATGCATTCGCACTGAGCGCTCGATCAGCTGTAGGCGCGTGACGTAGGAAGTAATTGTTTGCGGTCAACGACTGCCTTGTGCGGCGCGCAGACTTGACTGTTGCTTTGAGTTTATGCCGCCGCCAAAACACAGCGCGGTATCCTTGTACTCTCCGTGTGTTTACATACAACTGTTAGTTTCTCAAAAGTATGTCATTCTACAAAAATTTTTCAAAAGTATATCATTCCACAAAAATTTTAACGTTAGATATATGATGTATTCCCTTAGAGCGTCGTGATTTAAGAGTTTCTACTTCGACAGTGTTATCATGAATAATTTTGCGAATTCTATATGGGCCGTTATAAAGCAGAAAAAATTTGCGACACAAGCCTTTTCCTTTGTGAGACAAACGATGAGACTTAATTAACACTTTCTGACCAACTGACAAGATTTTTGAACGACCAGGACGCTTAGCTGATTTCTCTCTTCTAGCAGCCGCAGATGCAATATTTTGTAGAGCCAGATTCACAACTTCAGAATGCCGCAGTTTCCGTGAAGGCGGAAAAGGAACGATTTCAGAAATGCGATTTGTCGGTGCTTTGTTTTTTAATATCAGTATAGGCGGTAAAGAAGTTGAGTCATTAGGAAGTTCATTCAGAATATTTTGAAAAATATGAAGATACTGATCCCACGTTCTGTGATTCTGATGACAATAAAGACGACACAATTTATTGATTTCCTTCATCCATCTCTCTGAAGCGTTAGATTGAGGGTGAAAAAGTGAAATGAAAATTGGTTTAATCGTACGACGCCGTAGAGTACGAAGCCAAATTTTAGAACGAAACTGTGATCCATTATCTGATATAACCTTATCAACATGACCCACTTCTTTAAGAAAATGGTTAATGAAAGCATTAGATACTGAACAAGCTGTTGCTTTGCGTAACGGTGTAAAACACACATATTTTGATGTCAACTCCACTGCTACGAAAATGTACGCAAAACCATTAGTAGATCTAACCACTGGACCGAACAAATGAACTGCAGCCATGTCCTTTAATTTTGCTGGAATGATAGGAAACAATGGTGCTCTGTGAGAAACTGTCGGCGGCTTAGCCTTTTGACATAATTTGCATTTGGCAAGAACAAATCGAATACGTTTTTCCATATTATTGAAGTAGCAATTTTCTCGTAATTTATGAAAGCATTTTCTGGGACCAAAGTGTGCATAACTGAAATGCGTATACCAAATCAGCTTATTAACCCACTCATCAGGAATACAAACTAACCAAACAGAGTTGTCGACCGATTTTCGTTTGAAAAGAATGTCATTGCGAACTAAATAATGCTGTCTAATCGCTACGCTTTCCTTTCTCCTCCACTTCTCCTTAATGTCCTTCCAGATTGGATTCTTATTTTGCTCCTTAGCGATGTCCTGGAGCGAAGACGAAATAAAGTTCTGAAACGCAACACCTTGAATATACATCAAACAATAATTGTTTTCCTTGCAGTCCTCTTCAGCACTTTGTTTCAAACCCATAGGTGCACGTGATAAAGCATTGGCAACAATATTTGAAGAACCCTGTATGTAAACAATACTAAAATCAAACTCCTGTAGGTACAACGCCCATCGTGACAATCTGCCATGAGTTAATTTTGTCGACATAAGAAACTCCAAGGCTCCTTGATCGGTGTAAACCTTAGTATGTCTGCCAAACAAAAATGTGCGAAATTTTGTAAAAGCCCAAACAACAGCCAAAGCTTCAAGTTCCGTAATCGAATAATTCTTTTCTGATTTCGAGAGAACACGACTTCCAAATGCAATAGTCTTTTGTACTACAACGCCGTTTTCTTCTATCTCTTGAAATAAATGTGCACCTAGGCCTTTGTATGATGAGTCCGTCGCCAAACAAAAATCTTTAGATAAATCCGGGTGTGAAAGAAGTGGAGCAGCAACTAAAGCATCACGAAGTTGTTCGAATTCTGACTGAGCTTCCTCATCCCAACACCAATTAGATTTCTTTCCGGATAGTTCACATAAACGAGGTGTGGCCAAATTGTCCAATCTAACAAAGCGTCTAAGAAAATTACAGACACCAAGGAAACTACGAACATCACGTTTTGTGGTAGGAACAGCATAATTACGAATAGCGTCTAATTTTTCTGGATCAGGAAGAATACCTTCTGTAGAAATAATGTGACCGAGAAATTTCACCTGAGAACGACCAAATTCAGATTTTTCTAAGTTCACTGTAATACCAACTCTTGCAAAGATACGTAATAATGAATCCAAAATTTTGTTGTGCTCACTCCAAGAACGTTTAGCAATAAGAATGTCGTCAACGTATGAAGTAATGTTGTCACGAAGATAAACAGGTAAAATTTCATTTAAGCTGCGAATGAATGCTGCTGAGGATACAGTAAGTCCAAACGGTAATTTCCGAAACTGGTAACAGTTACCAAAGGCTAAAAAGGCAGTATATTTTCTACAATCAGGGTGGAGTTCTATTTGCCAAAAACTTGCGTGCATATCAATCGTGGATAAAACTTTAATTCCATGAAAATGTTGAAGAAGTTCATCTAAATTTTGTGGACGGTCAGTTTCAGGAATGATGATATTATTTATCTGTCTGGAATCCAGAACCAAACGAATTGACCCATCCTTTTTAAGAACAACGTGTAATGGGCTAGTATAAGGACTGACTGCAGGCTCAATAATGCCCTGATCTAACATGTACTGAAGTTCATTCTTAACCTTGTCTCTGTAAGCCAAAGGAATAGCGTACGTTTTCCCCCGAAATGGTGTGTGTTCTTTTACTTTAAATAAATATTGTAAGCCTTGTATAGTTCCCGTGTGATGACTAAACACTGTAGCATGTGAAGTCAAAATTTGGTGCAGCTCTTCTCTTGCAACGTCATCTGGCACTTCAGCTTTCTTAACCTTTTCATTAATCAGTTCTTCGCTATTAATTATATCATCCATCGCGTCTCTGTATCTATTGTCATTGTCATGAATAAACACATTGTCGTCATAATGCTCAACGAAAACATCAGAAGTAAGAAACCTTAAACATTTTGTATCTGACTCAGATCTTGTTAAACACTCGAAAAATTTCAAACATTTCGGCATTCCGGCAACAGTCAAATTCACACTTCCTTCTTTAAAGTTCAAAATTGCCTTATGTGCGTTAAGAAACTCCATACCTAATATAATTTGTGTACTGAGTAATGGAACAATAATAAAATTAGCAGAAAATGCATATCCTTGACAATTGAAATTTAGGTTGGTCTGTTGTTTAACTTCTACACCTTTTCCAGAAATCGCTCCTCGAATTGTAGTTTTAGAAATAGGTAACACAGGACAGGCAATAGTTCTTTCACATATACGAAAAACTGATTCACTAATGACATTTAATGGGCTCCCAGAATCTAAAACTGCATTGAACTTATTCTTACCCACACATACTTCAATAACAGGATGTAAAAATGCGTCTACATTATTTTCCTTTTCGTCTAACAAAATGTCTCTCATGTCTTCCAGGCGTACGTAGTGTAAAGCCGTAGTGTCATTACTTTCTGAACCGTCTATATTGCTGCCAGAAGCCGAAGCTGCTAGTCATTGTCGATTGTTTGCGTCACGTCTTTGATTATTCGCGTCATTTCGCGGATCCATTTCTACGATTTGCACTTGTCTCTCTGAAGTTCTGTCACGTGGAGGATGCCAATTAGGTCCCTCCTGTCTGTTAGATACAAATTCTTGGTTGTGTCTGTTATTAAAATTTCTGTTTTCCTGTCTGTCTGCATAGCTACTTCTTGTGTAATTTCGACTGTCACTTCTGAAATTATTGTTGTATCTACTACCCGGATTATTTCTGTAGTAAGAATTTCTATTACTGTTTGAATAATTTCTGTCTTGATAATACCGATTACTGTTTCCGTATGATTGATCATTCCGGTACGAATTACCGTTATTATCATCGTCTGTGTAATTTCTGTTAGAACGTCTGTTATTGTCATAAGGCTGGTATCTATTGTCCTGTCTGTTACGTCTGTCATTGTCAAAATTACCCATATAACGCCCGTTCCGATCACTATTCCTTTTCTCTGAAAATCTATTGTAATTACTGTTACTGAAAAAGTTACAAGGAGTCCCGTCGTCGTTGTCATACTCAAGTTCTTGCAACAAAGTCTTAAAAGTCTCGATGTCGTCTTTACATCTTCCAGCTAAAGCAATTTGTCTTATGGATTGTGACAGCTTAGTTAAACAAATGCGAATTAATTCAGTCGGGCTATAAGGGTTGGAAAGGAACTGATTCTTTCGAATCATGTCTTCAAAATATTCTGCCGGCGTGCGGAACTCAGACTGTTTGAAATTACGCTGCATAATCAGACTATGTTTGACTCTATCTTGCGTGTTTTCGGACCAATATGCCGATAGAAATGCATGATAAAAATCATTCAGATTATTACAATCTCTAATGAGTGCGCGCATCCGCGTCGCCGGTTCGTTTTCTAAATATCCACACATAAATTCCAGTTTGTGACTTAGTGGCCAATTTGGTGGAAGTGCGTACATAAATTGATCTAACCATGAACATGGATGTATGTCATTCTTAGAATTGCGGAAGATCTTAAATTTCCGAACAGTCAAAAAGTGTTTATAGTCAAAGTTTTCGCCTCGTGGCGACAAAGACCTACCGCGTCTGTCCCAGTCCCAATGTCGATTATTGTCAAGTTCGCGCGCCTGGCGCTCTCTTGTTGCATCCCGTAAATGAAACAAATTATCTTCTTCAAACCCCTCTGCTATCTGTGATTCCAAATTTCTTTTGCTGTCTTTTCCTACAATTTCGCCTTCGATTTGTTTGACTTGCTTTCGTAATGCCTCAACTTCCCTTTTAACGCGTTCATTAAATTTTCCCTGATTTTCAACATGCTTATTTATGTTCTGGTACTCTTCGGTTTCTGCAAATGGCAATGGTGCTGTATCATCTGAATCTCTGTCCCCATTTAAACTAAGACTTGTCAATTTATCTGAAATCTCCTCAACTCTTTCCGATAAATCACCTATTTGTTCTTTCTGTTTATTTACGTCTTCCGTAAGTGTCGCGACTCGGGTTTCAGTATTAACACATTTAGTAGTTAACTGTTCATACTGTTGTGTTAGGTTATTTAATCTGTCATTTGGTACAGATTCCTCGAGTCTCTCAAATATTTCTTCCTTATCTTTTACACGTTGTAAATTTAACTCTGAAAATTTCTGTACTATCACGCGATCTCTTTCTTCCTGTTCTCTATCCTGTTCCCTTTGTCTAATCTCTACTGCAACTAATCTATTATTGTGAGCATTCAAAATCGGTTGTACCTCTTCTCTGATTTCTTTCTTTAATTCATCTTTCATATTTTTGAAACATGTTCCTATTCGTGAATCTAACCGTGTTTCCATTGTCCCCATCTGCGTTTTTAATTCAGATCTAAACTGCAATCCCAGTGAGTCTAACCGTGTTTCCATTGTTCCCATATCAGTTTTAATTGTTCCTATCTCAGTTTTAATTGTTCCTATATCTGTTTTTAATTCAGATCGTAACTGTGATCCCACATTTAATATAGCGCTCATCAACTGCTCCATAGTAACTGTTTCAAAATTCTTTTCACCCCTCACATTTCCCACAAAACCAGCTTCCTTCTGCATAGCCATAAGGCCATCTGTGTTCGATACTATTCCAGAATCTTCTGTCGTTAATCTCGGATTCTGTGAATTTTCTGATTGAGAAAAATTTTGAAATGGTTCCGAACTATTTTCCCGACTTATTACATCGTTTTCCACTTCATTATTCATCACGCTGTTCTCCTGTGTTGGCGAGTTCGCCATGTTAACAATTTCGTCATTCTCACTATCCATCATTTTTGCCTTTTTCATCGACCGCGTAATCATTTACAAAACGTAAAGAATTCGTCACTGTACGAAAATTACACACAATGACACTTTATCTCCAACAATACCATTTACATGAAATGTTTCCCTCAAACACGATTAATCGAACAATTGAAATAATTGCACTAAATTGTCAAACGCGTATACAAGACAACATATCAAATTCTGAGAAAAAAAATACCATTAGAAGAATGACAATTACCAAATATACACATGCAACATAGACTACAATTACTAAACTACAGATTACTACAACAATACTACTGTCTGCTATTTTTACAATCAGAAGAATTCCAAGGGACGATCCGAGGCAGCGGTCGCCACGTGCATGGGGGCTTATTTTATATAAATAATGCAAATATTTTTAGTAGCTGTGAGTCCGATTACGCTGTTTCGTAAACGGCTGGCCCTGACTAGTTTTTGTACGCAATCTGACTGCATGTAACAACCACAAAGAATGAAATAAAATTTCAGTTAATACAATTAATTAATTATGTCCCCAGCAACTATAAAACCTACGAAACCAACAAAGCACAAGTGTAGCTGTTCTGTATGTGGTAGTATGACTCAACGCACATCTGGCACGGTTCTTCTTCAACAAGACAAGAATTTTTAAATACCAATTATACTGACGTGATAAAAGAAAATTAGAAATACTATAATTGTGCAAGAAAACCAAAATTACACTCTAATACAAGAACACAAGCCAGATGCTTTGTTGACTGAACCTGTAATGGCACATTATTCAGGACACACAAATAATAAAAGAATAAAAGAAAATACCTCCATATATATTGACGAAATGCACTCTGACCATTACAATATCTCCATTAGAACAACATCTGCTATCTCTCCCATCAAACCAATGCATAAAACATGGAACAACACTCTCCACTACCACATCTCACTCTAACTTCAGCTACAAGCAGTGTCCACCACAACTTCTCGGCAAGCACTGCTTGCCGCTACGTCTCAATAATCACTGCCAGTGGAGGCGGCGGAACAATACTCTCTGGCGCGATTTTTGGCGCTGTGGCTCAGTGTAGCCACCTTTCAGTGTCTGACTTCTGGAGGTTTGGGCGTGAGAAGAACTCTCTGCTATTAGTTTCCCACTCTATTAGAGACTGCTCTACTTCGTGCAGCTATTATTATCTATTATGCTCTATAATTATGTGTTCAGTAACTACATATTTATTCATTCTTTATGTGGTTGTAATCCATTCGTTTCAAGTCACTGTTATAAGGTAAAATTTGTTGGGGCAAGAAAGGGTGTCATGAGTGCAGTTTGCGCAGTGAATAAATGGAGATAAAGTCCGGTACTTCTAAAGTAAGGGGAAGAAGAAGAGGAAAAGTGTAGGAAAAGAGCAGCTCAGAGTCGAAGAAGGAAAGAAAATAAAACCTGAAAAATGATACTCATCTCCCAGTATTGTACTATCCACTAAAATCTGAATACAAGGCAAAACACACAATGGCCTTCAATTCTTAACCACTCAAACGAAGACCAACTGGACTTACGGATTTGTAGATATTATACAGATATAGCTCTAGACATTCTCATAATTAAGTTATAATTACTATAATTCTATATTAATGATAACTCGCACACTGTACAGATAAAAATCCTTGATCTATCAACGAAGGAAAACGTAAACCATTGAATCGTTACAAAAATAAAAAAAGCTTATTGTAATAGGACGGGCAGTGTAATTATTCTTTCTTGGCCCTGTGCCTTCAGTAAGATCAATTACTTGTTACTGAACCATAAACAAAATCTTAAGTTTTATGGTAACCTCTTTTTCTGCTTCCTTCTACTTCAAATTCCTTAACAACCATGTTTTCACTGTAGGCACTATCTTTAGCTTAATGGGTTCGGCCATTCTCAGACTGCAAATCGTTAATTATGTACTTTGTCAAGGATACTAATCTATTCTGTAAGTTATTTCTGTCCTTGTCTGTGTAAAAGTACTCATCTTTTATTAAAAGCTTTTTCTCAAAGGTCTCAATTAAATCCGTTAAAATTTCTGTTTCTCTACACTCAAAATAGATTATCATGTATGATAATCCATATAAACCAATTTCAGTGAGTAATCTAACCTTGTATGCTTAGTTATTCTTTTTACTTCCTCAGCTATGGACTCAGTTTCAAACGGAGCAGTCACATACTTCCTCAGTTTGTGAAAATGGAACTTGCCTGTCATGATGTCTGGCGAGATCTGCTTTAACATAACGCCAGTGGGGCATGCAGAGCTGCAACAAACCAATCTTTGCACCGAAGACCACAACAACACCAGTAGGATGTGAAATACATTGTATTACAAACGGGCCTCCATAAGATAGAATAACCTTTGCAAATAGGTATTACCTCTAAAACTTTCAAGGTTACTTTAAACCGAAACAGAATAGCCTGTTTGAAATTTAGGATAATTAATTGTCTGGTCGAACTTAACTACTGTCTGTTCTTTCGAATTTCTATTCGCTACTTCCGTCTCACACAATACACACAATACAAAGTCGATAGAACCTGCGGCGGTCGAAACTAGGAATGTACATTTCACAGTGACGTCACGGAGAAGTGTAGCCGGGGAGAATCTAGCGTTTCCACACCTGCTAATGGTTTACTGTTGACGAGCTTTTGAATGACAGACGAACACCCACTCTGTTTGGGAGCGCTGCTGCCTCGCGGCTTTCGCCTCGCTCCTCGTTTCAATAGAGCTGTAATCAAATTACCTACCCCACACGAAAAGCAAGAAAAAGTCTGAAACAATCGTTATCCCTATGTAAAGTCACATTACCGTCGTCAAATTCTCATCAGCCATGTGGCATTTACTGCTGGGTTAATGCCTCTACCAGTCCTACCCATTCAGTAGATTCGTCAGTGATATCCTTCCATGCTGTTCCCAGTAGATTAGCAGTTTTTCCCCCTCAACGACAAAGTCGTTAAATAGAAGCAAAATCTATGATGGAGGAAGGTGAAACCTTCTCGTCACCTCTATATCTCTTTTGTTACGCCACCTTCCCTTCTACAATAACCTATGAAACCTTCCCTTAGGATTTCTATCTCTTGCTTAATAATAACAAATGAAATCTTCCCTTTGAAATTAATTCTCTTTCTCAATAATAATAAGTGGAATCTTAGCATACAGATTTAAATGCTGTTTATTAAAAGTGATTTGCTGATTATTTCGACGAAACATAGATGTGTCGTCGTCGTGGCCCTCAGTCATTACCTGCAATAATCCAAAACTGTTCCTTACTTTTTTTACTGTTACTGGATCGCCATCTGACTGCTACATCGAACTGCTACATGAATATACTTTGTTTTACTATACTCTATTAGGTGCTGGTGGGCTGTCATAATAAGTGGCTGTATTTATTACCAAAGCTGACGTTATTCTTCAATAGCAAAGCTGACGTTATTCTTGAATTAATTTGACTGAAGTTACGTAATTCATAGTTAAACTTTTTCTTGAAAACAATAAAATTTTACAAAGTTTTACGTTGATGGTGTTTGGGATGGATTATAATCAGCAATGCAATATTGCTGTCAAAAATTAATTATATTCTGAGTGAAATGACTTTACAAACGTTCAAATGGGACTTATACAATAATCTTACAACTAGCATTGTGTAAACATACCCTCAGTAGTCTTGAGTTTCTCAAAAAAATAATTCAATAATATTAGTTCCTCTTATGATAATAGTTAGCTGATGTCTCTGTTGTTGTTGTTGTTATGGTCTTCAGTCCTGAGACTGGTTTGATGCAGCTCTCCATGCTACTCTATCCTGTGCAAGCTTCTTCATCTTCCAGTACCTACTGCAACCTACATCCTTCTGAATCTGCTTAGTGTATTCATCTCTTGGTCTCCCCCTACGATTTTTACCCTCCACGCTGCCCTCCAATACTAAATTGGTGATCCCTTGATGCCTCAGAACATGTCCTACCAACCGATCCCTTCTTCTGGTCAAGTTGTGCCACAAACTTCTCTTCTCCCCAATCCTATTCAATACTTCCTCATTAGTTATGTGATCTACCAATCTAATCTTCAGCATTCTTCTGTAGCACCACATTTCAAAAGCTTCTATTCTCTTCTTGTCCACACTATTTACCGTCCATGTTTCACTTCCATACATGGCTACACTCCATACAAATACTTTCAGAAATGACTTCCTGACACTTAAATCTATACTCGATGTTAACAAATTTCTCTTCTTCAGAAACGCTTTCCTTGCCATTGCCAGTCTACATTTTATATCCTCTCTACTTCGACCATCATCAGTTATTTTGCTCCCCAAATAGCAAAACTCCTTTACTACTTTAAGTGTCTCATTTCCTAATCTAATACCCTCAACATCACCCGACTTAATTCGACTACATTCCATTATCCTCGTTTTGCTTTTGTTGATGTTCATCTTATATCCTCCCTTCAAGACACCATCCATTCCATTCAACTGCTCTTCCAAGTCCTTTGCTGTCTCTGACAGAATTACAATGTCATCGGCGAACCTCAAAGTTTTTATTTCTTCTCCATGGATTTTAATACCTACTCCGAATTTTTCTTTTGTTTCCTTTACTGCTTGCTCAATATACAGATTGAATAACATCGGGGAGAGGCTACAACCCTGTCTTACTCCCTTCTTAACCACTGCTTCCCTTTCATGTCCCTCGACTCTTATAACTGCCATCTGGTTTCTGTACAAATTGTAAATAGCCTTTCGCTCCCTGTATTTTACCCCTGCCACCTTTGGAATTTGAAAGAGAGTATTCCAGTCAACATTGTCAAAAGCTTTCTCTAAGTCTACAAATGCTAGAAACGTACGATGTCTCTGTACATCCGTTTATAATCTCTTGTAAATCATAGATGGTGGCTGGCAGGCACACCGCTCCTCTCAACCTCTCGCTTCTGACCTGCTACCGACTCGCTTCACATCTCGCTTACTACTGACTTTCACATCTCGCTCGCTTTCTACTGACTTCCTACGAACGCTAAAGTGCGGTCTCTCCCGCCAACAATGCTTTCTGATGCAGACAATCCCTGCTACCATTACAAAATGTATCAATGCGCGGTCTTTCTCGCTCTTTTCTTAAAATGTAACCATACGCGGTCTCTCCCGTCCTTTTTAAAATTGTATCAATATGCAGTCTCTCCTGCCAACAATAATTTGGTGCAGACATTACCTGCTCCCACAATTATTTCCAACATGACAGACGTTAATTATTCAAAAACTGTTCAAATGTCTGTGAAATCTTATGGGACAGCTGCTAAGGTCATCAGTCCCTAAGCTTACACACTACTTAACCTAAATTATCCTAAGGACAAACACACACACCCATGCCCGAGGGAGGACTCGAACCTCCGCCGGGTTAATTATTCCTACTTAATCTTATTAATAAAATATAAACATCTTTCATAAATTGTGGTTTGACAATAGACAATAGAAATATACACGTCTTACAAAGGAAAATAAAGAAATCGGCTATGCTCTGTAGTATTCCAACCCAATATGTCTGCAACAAAGTTAAGCGTCAAACAATGTAAATGCTTTCTAGGTATTAGTACTCACCAGTCTTGCAGTAATTGATTATCACTCGGAGGAAATAATTACAAACGAGGTGTGTTTTACTTATCTTTCTACCTGCTAATTGTCTAAGATTGGATTGATTATGTGATTATGTGATGACTTATGTCAGATCCCTTAATCGGGCAGGTAGGTTAGAAAATTTAAAAAGGGAAATGGATAGGTTAAAGTTAGATATAGTGGGAATTAGTGATGTTCGGTGGCAGGAGGAACAAGACTTCTGGTCAGGTGACTACTGGGTTGTAAACACAAAGTCAAATAGGGGTAATGCAGGAGTAGGTTTAATAATGAATAGGAAAATAGGAATGCGGGTAAGCTACTACAAACAGCATAGTGAACGCATTATTGTGGCTAAGATAGATACGAAGCCCACGGCCTACTACAGTAGTACAAGTTTATATGCCAACTAGCTCTGCAGATGACGAAGAAATAGAAGAAATGTATGATGATGTAAAAGAAATTATTTAGATAGTGAAGGGAGACGAAAATTTAATAGTCATGGGTGACTGGAATTCGAGAGTAGGAAAAGGGAGAGAAGGAAACATAGTGGGTGAATATGGATTGGGGCTAAGAAATGAAAGAGGAAGCCGCCTGGTAGAATTTTGCACAGAGCACAGCTTAATCATAACTAACACTTGGTTTAAGATCATGATAGAAGGTTGTATACATGGAAGAACACTGGAGATACTAAAAGGCATCAGATAGATTATATAATGGTAAGACAGAGATTTAGGAACCAGGCTTTAAATTGTAAGACATTTACAGGGGCAATTGCGGACTCTGACTACAATCTATTGGATATGACCTGTAGATTAAAACTGAAGAAACTGCAAAAAGGTGGGAATTTAAGGAGATGGGACCTGGATAAACTGAAAGAACCAGAGGTTGTACAGAGTTTCAGGGAGAGCATAAGGGAACAATTCACAGGAATGGGGGAAAGAAATACAGTTGAAAAAGAATGGGTAGCTTTGAGGGATGAAGTAGTGAAGGCAGCAGAGGATCAAGTAGGTAAAAAGACGAGGGCTAATAGAAATCCTTGGGTAACAGAAGAAATATTAAATTTAATTGATGAAAGGAGAAAATATAAAAATGCAGTAAATGAAGCAGGCAAAAAGGAATACAAACGTCTCAAAAATGAGATCGACAGGAAGTGCAAAATGGCTAAGCAGGGATGGCTAGAGGACAAATGCAAGGATGTAGAGGCTTATCTCACTAGGGGTAAGATAGATACTGCCTACAGGAAAATTAAAGAGACCTTTGGAGATAAGAGAACCACTTGTATGAACATCAAGAGCTCAGATGGAAACCCAGTTCTAAGCAAAGAAGGGAAAGCAGAAACGTGGAAGGAGTATATAGAGGGTCTATACAAGGGCGATGTACTTGAGGACAATATTATGGAAATGGAAGAGGATGTAGATGAAGATGAAATTGGAGATACGATACTGCGTGAAGAGTTTGACAGAGCACTGAAAGACCTGAGTCGAAACAAGGCCCCCGGAGTAGACAACATTCCATTGGAACTACTGACGGCCTTGGGAGAGCCAGTCCTGACGAAACTCTACCATCTGGTGAGCAAGATGTATGAAACTGGCGAAATACCCTCAGACTTCACGAAGAATATAATAATTCCAATCCCAAACAAAGTAGGTGTTGACAGATGTGAAAATTACCGAACAATCAGTTTAATAAGCCACAGCTGCAAAATACTAACACGCATTCTTTACAGACGAATGGAAAAACTAGTAGAAGCCGACCTCGGGGAAGATCAGTTTGGATTCCGTAGAAATACTGGAACACGTGAGGCAATACTGACTTTACGACTTATCTTAGAAGAAAGATTAAGGAAAGGCAAACCTATGTTTCTAGCATTTGTAGACTTGGAGAAAGCTTTTGACAATGTTGACTGGAATACGCTCTTTCAAATTCTAAAGGTGGCAGGGGTAAAATACAGGGAGCGAAAGGCTATTTACAATTTGTACAGAAACCAGATGACAGTTATAAGAGTCGAGGGACATGAAAGGGAAGCAGTGGTTTGGAAGGGAGTAAGACAGGGTTGTAGCCTCTCCCCGATGTTATTCAATCTGTATATTGAGCAAGCAGTAAAGGAAACAAAAGAAAAATTCGGAGTAGGTATTAAAATCCATGGAGAAGAAATAAAAACTTTGAGGTTCGCCGATGACATTGTAATTCTGTCAGAGACAGCAAAGGACTCGGAAGAGCAGTTGAACGGAATGGATGGTGTCTTGAAGGGAGGATATAAGATGAACATCAACAAAAGCAAAACGAGAATAATGGAATGTAGTCGAATTAAGTCGGGTGATGTTGAGGGTATTAGATTAGGAAATGAGACACTTAAAGTAGTAAAGGAGTTTTGCTATTTGGGGAGCAAAATAACTGATGATGGTCGAAGTAGAGAGGATATAAAATGTAGACTGGCAATGGCAAGGAAAGCGTTTCTGAAGAAGAGAAATTTGTTAACATCGAGTATAGATTTAAGTGTCAGGAAGTCATTTCTGAAAGTATTTGTATGGAGTGTAGCCATGTATGGAAGTGAAACATGGACGGTAAATAGTGTGGACAAGAAGAGAATAGAAGCTTTCAAAATGTGGTGCTACAGAAGAATGCTGAAGATTAGATTGGTAGATCACATAACCAATGAGGAAGTATTGAATAGGATTGGGGAGAAGAGAAGTTTGTTGCACAACTTGACCAGAAGAAGGGATCGGTTGGTAGAACATGTTCTGAGGCATCAAGGGATCACCAATTTAGCAGTGGAGGGCAGCGTGGAGGGTAAAAATCGTAGGAGGAGACCAAGAGATGAATACACTAAGCAGATTCAGAGGGATGTAGGTTGCAGTAGGTACTGGGAGATGAAGAAGCTTGCACAGGATAGAGTAGCGTGGAGAGCTGCATCAAACCAGTCTGAGGACTGAAGACCACAACAACAACAACATGTGATGACTGAAAGCATTTCTTCGCCTTTTTGGTCATTTATTGAAATCAGATGAGCGGTTCACGACACAGCTTCTACAGAGAAGTGAGGCAAACGACAAACATCAGACGAGTGGCATAGTATATTTACCGGTCAAGCTGAACACGGACTCGTATAACTAGCGCGCAGTGCCATATTTACACTACTGGCCGCTAAAATTGCTACACCAAGAAGAAATGCAGACGATAAACGGGTGTTAATTGGACAAATATATTATACTAGAACTGACATGTGTTTACATTTTCACGAAATTTGGGTGCATAGATCCTGAGAAATCAGTACCTGGAACAATCACCTGTGGCCGTCATAACGTCCTTGATACGCTTGGGCATTGAGTCAGAGCTTGGATGGTATATACAGGTACAGCTGTCCATGCAGCTTCAACACGATACCACAGTTCATGAAGAGTAGTGACTGGCGTATTGTGACGAGCCAGTTGCTCGGCCACCATTGACCAGACGTTTTCAGTTCGTGAGAGATCTGGAGAATGTGCTTGCCAGGGCAGCAGTCGAACATTTTCTGTATCCAGAAAGGCCCGTACAGGACCTGCAACATACGGTCGTGCATAATCCTGCTGAAATGTAGGGTTTCGCAGGGATCGAATGAAGGGTAGAGCCACGGGTCGTAACACATCTGAAATGTAACGTCCACTGTTAAACGTGCCGTCAATGCGAACAAGAGGTGACCGAGACGTGTAACCAATGGCGCCCCATACATCACGCCGGATGATACGCCAGTATGGCTATGACGAATACACGCTTCCAATGTGCGTTCACCGCGATGTCACCAAACACGGATGCGATCATCATGATGCTGTAAAGATAACTTGGATTCATTCGAAAAAATGACGTTTTGTCATTAGTGCACCCAGGTTCGTCGTTGAGTACACTATCGCAAGTGCTCCTGTCTGTGATGCGGTGTCAAGGGTAACCACAGCCATGGTCTCTGAGCTGATAGTCCATGCTGCTGCAAAAGTCGTCGGACTGTTCGTGCAGATGGTTGTTGTCTTGCAAAGTCCCCATCTGTTGACTCAGGGATCGAGACGTGGCTGCACGATCCGTTACAGCCATGTGGATAAGATGCGTGTCATCTCGACTGGTAGTGATACGAGGCTCTGGGCTCCAGCACGGCGTTCCGTATTACCCTCCTGAATCCACCGATTCCATGTCCTGCTAACAGTCATTGCATCTCGACCAACGCGAGCAGCAATGTCGCGATACGATAAACCCTCAATCGCGATAGGCTACAATCCGACCTTTGTCAAAGTCGGAAACGTGATGGTACGCATTTCTACTCCTTACACGAGGCATTACAACAACGTTTCACCAGGCAACGCCGGTAAACTGCTGTTTGTGTATGAGAAATCGGTTGGAAACTTTCCTCACGTCAGCATGTTGTAGGTGTCGCCACCGGCGCCGACCTTGTGTGAATGCTCTGAAAAGCTAATCATTTGCATCTGCTTCCTGTCGGTTAAATTTCGCGTCTGTAGCACGTCATCTTCGTGGTGTAGCAATGTTAGTGGCCAGTAATGTATAATCTCTCATGTCCAACGAAACAGAAACTTTTTAATTGTAGTAATTTTATAAATGACACATTAATTTCGGAGTTCGAGTATCGGGAGCGGTGCAAGAAGAAGTATCGACTGCCGTAGAGATACTACAGAGCAAAGCGGTGTCACGAGGCGCGAATGAGATTCCAGAAACAAGCTGGGCCTCCCGTAGTCCCGAGGTACCTGGAACAGCGTAGCCAGAGACCAGGAGGGCAGCTCTGTTCGAGGTAGGCGGAACTTCCTGTCGGAGTGACTCGCCGTGACACAGCGCGTGTCAACAGCCGGGGAGTGATTACGAAGGCTTTCCCGGCGTAATAACTGATAATATTCTTATCGGGTGTGCAGCCGGATCATAACGTCATCTTGACACAATATTTCCGCGGTCCAACTGGCCGCCATTTCAGGTGAGAGTGCTGGTACACGATCTACAGTACAGTTGCGGCGAGATCGTGTACCAGCACTCTCACCTGAAGATGGCGGCCAGTTGGACCGCGGAAATATTGTGTCAAGATGACGTTATGATCCGGCTGCACACCCGATAAGAATATTGTCGTCGGGGAGTGAAGAGACTCCCGTCTCCTGTGAAGTGTGCCGACACGCCAACGCTATCAGAACTGTGTCAGCAAGTGTCCACGAACTTGTGTTTTCTGGTGACTGTAATGAAGCCACAGTACGGCCAGTCTGACCTTGTAACAATTCGCCACTCGGTAAACGTGTTCTGAACCGCCAGTCCAAGTGTGCAATTTCATAGCTATAGCCTAGCATGGCGACCAAAGATAAGTTTTGTTGGAATTAATAAATTACTATTTATTTGGAGTGTTCTAATTAACTGTATTTTTACTAGCCACCTCAGTCTCAAATAAATCTGACACAACATTAGTTTTTAAGTTTTTACTAAAGTATACATTTTTAGAAGCATTACAATTAGGATTAGAAGAATGTAGTATCGACTATTCAAATCTTACTCACCTGTACAAAAGAAAATTATAGAATCCGATAGTGTGTGTCATTAATAACTCTTCAAACAAAATTATTTTTGGGAAAAGGAAACTGTTCTTTCATAACTGGAGAAAATAAGACTGCAATTAAAGTAATATACGTCAACTCTAATTCAAATAACTTCCAGCTCTGTAGAAATTTTAGATAGCACACACTTTCTAGATATTGTAATTCTACCACACTTGTTCAAAAAATGTATTTGAAAAAATAAATACACCGGTAAAATCGTAATTTGGTAAAGGCGGTAGAAATGGGGGGGGGGGGGGAGGGAGGGAGGGAGAGTTGACTTTACACGGAAACGTTTCCTACAAAACTGTCACGTAGCACATCACTTAAAAGTGCTAAGAACGATGTCTCTCCGTCAACGGGTATACGTTGCCAGGTGCGTGCATCTCATCGGTTTACTATACAACCACTGAAACAGCTACTCAAGCAAAACTGCGCTGTAGAGCTTATTGCAACACAAAACGATGTTTTAAAAATGCTAATGATAGCCAGCGAGGCAAACTGTTGTCGAAAGAAAAAATAGTTACCTATCTATTTAAAAGTTTTTAATAATCACATACAAGTAAATTACTGTGAACGTCACTTTATCTGTCTACGTCAACTGTATACTGAGCGTTTAGGCAGATCAACACAACTCTTTCATAGTTTTAGTGAACTACGATCACCACCGAGACTTCCTTTCATAATGAAGCTAAACATGAACGATATTTGCAGTATTTTGTACCATTCAAAATATATTATTTACGTTTTTTTATTTGCTTATGTTTTAGTGTTACAAATATACTTTTGACAGTCGGTCCACGGTGTCGCCGACCACACATTTTTATTCAAGCTTTTGTTACGTTGAAAGGAGTCTACTGGGCTATACTTACATGTGGCACCCGAATATTGTAATAATAATCATGTAAATTAAAATGAAACTATTACCGTATAAACGATGTATGTTTCTGATGGGCTCTATAAAGCAGATCGCAGACTGTGCATTACGGCAGAGCCAAAGATATGGCTTCTGCTCTGAGATTGTAGTGTTGGAGCGGGTAGCTGTCTGTTAGCGAAAGAGGATGGAGTAGGCAGTTTTTGCGGTGCCCTCTGTGAAGTCACCAAGCGGTAGATTATAATGTATGAACTACGAGCCCATGTATTATTGGAAACAGAAATGTGGAAGCAGAAGTCGTCTCGCAAGCAAGGTAAAGATTTTAAATATTTATTCCTTTCGTCTTGCCAGCACGTTAGTGTAGATCAGTTGGTTGATAATTGGCAGTTGAGCAACTCCTGAATGCACGTAAACAGATTCGATGTAAGGGCTAGTTAGATATTTTCCTTTTGTAATGTTCCTAAGATTTGTTAACTCAGGTGTACATAACTTGAAGGTTTGTCTTAATGGCTATTTCACTAAGGTTACGTAATACTTGCCGTATAAATCTCATTGTTTGTTACTCGTTTAGTAAAAAGGATGTGATTTTTCGGCAATTTCCAAAAACGATTGCCTATCGAAGTCGCGGGGTCCAAACGATACATATCGAGCGTGCGATCGTGAATCGATCATGCAACTCTGGTGGCGGGCGTTGTGATTAATTATTTGTGATCGTCATTTTTATCTGTTGTCCGTCGTTCCCTTAGTTGCTGTAAATTACATACCTCCGCGAATTATTTGTGAGTTGCTAGGGAATTCCAGACGGTTTATATCGTTAGTGAGTGGTATGTCTAGAGTTCTTGACGTTTCTTCAGCGAATTCTCTCAAATGGAAAAATCCATTTCCATGTTTATCCAGCGTAGAAAATTGTTCGACTTTTCGTCGCAAATATGGAGTACTAGCGAGTGACGAAAGAAGGGAGTGGGTAGACTGTGGTGGTGCAAAGTGTGTAAAACTTCGCAAGAACAGCTTCGAAGCTGAAATACCGTTTACAATATTTCATTGCGGACAATGCAGAAAACGAGCGAGTATCATGAAGAATACATGGTTCCACTCTTCC
The DNA here is from genome assembly GCF_023864275.1 of Schistocerca cancellata. Taxonomy (NCBI): domain Eukaryota; kingdom Metazoa; phylum Arthropoda; class Insecta; order Orthoptera; family Acrididae; genus Schistocerca; species Schistocerca cancellata. The sequence continues at coordinate 855,166,656 of NC_064628.1, forward strand.
GAATTATCCATCCAGACCACCGTAATGGACTTTCAGATGATCACAACACCGACGACGGATAAGGTAAGTCGTTTCCTTTGCAATTACACGTGTTTTTGTAACGCTCTTCCTTTGTCGTTGCTGTAGCGACCACCCTAAACATACTCGTAACGCCCGCCACTGGAGTCGTATGATCGATTCACAATCGCACGGTCGATATATATCGTTTGGACGCCGCGACTTAGATAGGCAGTCATTCTTGGAAATTACCGATTTTTCTGAGTAGTGTCATTTCAATTGTCAGATGTTTTGGAAAGCTAAACTTAACTTCGAATACAATTTCAGTATTGAAAAGGTCAGTGTTATTAATTTACCCAAATCAGTACCGCCTCCCTGTCCAGATCACATGTTTTCAAAGACATTGAAATTTTTTAAATGTTTTCATTTGTCAGCCAAGAGGATTTCACGTACATTTCAAAGTATAACGTCCAGCATTGCACACCGCTAAGCCTGTAGCTACTATATTTTATTCTTCTTCATGAGAGACCAGATATATCGCGATCCACCGTTACTGCTTTAGAGGTAAGACAATCTCATTTATTTGTCATGTGCGCGGGGACCAAAGTTACTAGTTTTGAACGCGGCCAGAGGATTAAGTGCCTAAGGGGCTGAGTGTATTTTGCAGTGACTGTATTTCTTTATTAGTATTGTCTAATCAGTTCATATAAAGTTTTTGCTAAAAATAACACAGAGTAAGTACACCACTTGCAGTTACAACACGCTACACGATAACTCCAGTTTTGCATGCATACCCAGTTCACGCATTCATTCAATGTATTACAAAGAAGAGATCTTTTAAAGAAAGTTACAATTCATTCGATGTATCCTAAGAAGTTTATTTAAAGAATGCTACATTTGGTGACCCTGCCTTCCGTATAGCCAATTACAGATGATGCCACGTCGCAAACCTCACATCCTATTGAAAATTCCATCGACAATCCAGAGAAAAATTTTGCGTAGGAATTAACCATGACCTCTGTTAAGCAGCATGAAAAAACAGAGGCCACGGACGGACATAACGTGATATCTGCAACAGGTAAGCGCCATGCCGTCCTTGAAACCAGCAGCTATCAACAATACCGTCTAGTCGCACAACGGCACACCACAGCTTACTTCAAGGCAATATAGAGCCACGCCGACCAAAATAAAACTCTGCTCCACATACATCAAGCCGACTGACGTCAAAGTTACTCCTTTTTACTCGCAATGCCAATCTGATTTAAGAGCAGTGCACTGACCTTATCAAATCAATCGCCAAGCCATCAGTAGCAAATAAGTCAACAGTAAAATAACCAGGGTTCAATACCACCAACACCAAACTGTCAAGCATATTTATTTGAAAACATCGATTTCCAAAACTAATCACATCTACATTCATCTCAAAATATAATGCAAGCCAACAACAGAGGTGGATCAATTATAATGCGCTATGTAAATGTAATGTAATGTACATTTAATAGCAGTTTCTGCCATCACATAAATTACTTGTTTTACGATTTTGCTTTCAAAGACTGCGACATTGCACACGATTTGACACTGATACACTCAATTTGTCAATTTTTTACGTCTTTTGCAGCTATGCAACACCTGAATGATACGTACCGAATTTCAGTTTCCATCGTATAGCAATAATGAGAAATTACTGAAATACCTATAAGGTAAGTTTTAGTGCCAAGAATACGGCTGCAGTTATGAATGAAATTCTACGTACGCTTATTTGAGTTTAAGAATTTCAGAAGAAAATTTTACGAACTTGTTTTGTGACCTGCTACTTTATTTATGCTACTCCTATGCACCAGTTTTGGCGACATAAATTATTTCATCAATTCGACGTATTGCATTTTGAAGTCATCACACTACTGCTATTTATTTGAGGGGAGTTGGAACACGCTACCCCTTCAATGTTAAATTTAGTGACTTGGCTTCCCTGTATTTCACGAACCACTGTAGCCGTTGACATGAAACTTTTACAGGGCATTAAACTATATGTTCTGCGTCTACTGAACCACAATAACTGCATTTCAGCCACTGCTTTTGGAAATACAATTTTTTAACTACACAGTTAGAATTTTGTGTACATTTTTGTACGATATCCTAAATAATTGAAATTATACATAACCTTATGTGCTTCTTTTACTTCAGTGGACTCAGGATATGGTTGTTATTACCACCTGAAAATTTGAATAGTGTACTCCAAGTGGTTTCTGAGATTTAGGGAAAAATGCAACAGAAAATGTAAATTTTCAGAAACGGCTTCTAAAGTTTCAAAAGACTGTATTTCATTTAATATACGCTTAATTTTTTAGTCACTCAGAAGCACCCTGCACCAAACTGTATATCATTCTCTTGATGTTTTTCCAAGTTTTTTTCCTTATTTTCTTTTTTCTGGTCTCCTTGGTGGCCATCTGTGCTGCATGCTCTGCTTTATCAATGTGAACCTTGTCCATCCGTTCAAGTTCCCTGAAGCAGTTTTCACCAGGATTAATTCTCATGTGATGTAGCACTTCCACCATACCAATAGTGCCATCATTAAGAGCAATAACTGCATCACTGTCCCCCTCCCCCCCACAAACACACTTTAGTGTCTTCATCCCAACAAAAACATTTTTTGATAAGCGAGTCCATGTAAGATTATTGAACGACTCATTGGGATTTTGAATCTGATCATGTAGACACTTCTTCAGTAACTCAGGATTTGCCAGTCTCTGTAAATAGGTTTCATGATATCCATGATTGCTGCTGGGATGGGATGTTTATGGCTGTATGAACGGTTTGAGTACTGGGCGTTGCGGTAATTGCACCATGAATCAAGTCCAGGGGCGCAAAGGTGGTGTAATGGTTCTCCGTCAGTTGACAGTCTGTGGAAGAAGGTAGCCCATGCTGCCTGCTTCATTTTTAACAAATTCTCAGTACTGTTTCTATTGGCTATCCCATAATACTGCTGTGGTTCATCAATCATTTTGTTTCTCAGCCTGTCTCTTATGGTTTTACCATCAGAAAGTTTATTGTCTCTCAAACTACGCTTCAGCTTCCTCAACCTGGTGCCCATCCTCTTCTGGACATGACCAACACATTCCAGTTCTGTGATAATCTTCTCACCATAAGGCTGATCGGCTACTGCACTGTTATATGCTTCTGAGTCTCCATCACCTAAGAACTTAGTGTAATACACTCCCCTTTCGTTCACAGATCGACTAAAAATTTCAGTAGCTGCAGAGGCTTCCGTACCACCACTTGTTCTTTCATAATTTCTGTCACAGATATGCCCTCCTTCATACCCTGATTTACAATGATAACAATGATTGGTTAAAATCCGGAAATCTATTACCTTTCCAGTAACCACACTGGTCACCATAGCAACAGAATTCTTAGAACTGTAGCTGTGCATGTACCAAGTGCCATCAAAAATTACTGGTACGTCAGTCATATCATCATTTACTTCAACAGCTTCGTTTGCAGCACTCTTCATTGACTCACATACAACAAATTCCATAGCAGCTCCAATAAATCGTGCATACTTGTCGATTTTAAAGGTAGGCATGACATATTCACCACAGCACACATTTTTTCTCCTGCAGTGTGTCCTTTGCCAATAGCTCTCAATCCATAAAACCACCTAACATTTACTTCAAAATAATTATCTTTACACTTATCAAAATTCCAAAATAAATGAGTGTATATACAACTGGCACAATTAATGATAAGTTTCCTGGCTAATCCGTTTGATACCTGACTGTCTTCATGTAAACTAACTGGCCTTCTACATATTTTACAACACACACATTCACTTAACACCCTTGTTAAGATGTGTAAATCTATCAGAATATAACCTAACCTACCATTTACATCACTTTCGTTTTGAGAAAACTGTGTATCACAAGGTTTTATTTTAATCTTTGAAGCACTAATGGGTGTTTCTCTAGATACTAACGAGTTTGGCTGTATTTCATTGTCTGTAATTTCATACGGCACATGTCGAACACAATGTTTCCCTTTATTCGAAAATCTATTACCATAAAACCCACGTTTCTTAAAAACACTTCGTTTTGGCGTCATTTTACTTTTTGAGAGATCGACGTACAACGTGTGTTTATACTATGGAACGATACGATACTGTTTTTGACAGTGCTATCAATACAAACACGTAATTTAACATTTATAACACAGGATTACACAACCTTCTACATAAAAAATTACCGATTTTATTATACGTTCCATGTGATTCTGAAAATTGAAAATTTTGTAATGAGATAAAAATCTGAAAATGTGAAAAAAAAGTTTTTCCCGTTCTAACTCCACTTGACACTTTTCAGCTTTCTATAATTTTTTTTGCTATTTTTCAGGATCTATGATACTTGGCATTTGTCTTGCAGAAGTCGTTATCTGCATTACCAGTAACTCCCTCCGCCACACACCGTCAGGTGGCTTGCGGAGTATGGATGTAGATGTAGATGAACTCTCAATTTATGCTACATGCGAGGCCACATACCTATAAAACACACCAGACCTTTTACTTGACACATTTCCCATGCTTATGCAAATTCTACTAATACCTTGTTTTTACACTTCCTTGATTATTCAGCATTTTACTAGGTGGCGACTTACCTAGTAGGGAGAATCTTGCAGGTCGGTTCTCTTACCATAAGATTACGCCTTGCAATTTTTTCTGTTTTCATACACATGTGTATGATAACCACAACTGAGATACCGTTTATTTTGATGTGTATCTAGCGGATCACATCACTTGGGTAATCTTACCACTGCAAACTATAACTAAAACTTTTTTTTCATAATAAGAGTTTGTGTCCTTTTGTATATAGCCTCTCTATATCTCATGTTCAGTTATTTCTGATGCTATTTTGTCCTTACTGATAACATGCAATGTGCTATTTTTTATGATGCTATGCTACTCCACTTTGCCATTATTGCACTCCTTATAAAGATACTATTACTACTGACAATTATACTTTTGTCTGAGGAATTATTATTAAGTTTTTGTTAGGTTATTCACTCTTTGTATTTCATAATGTTACCATGTTTCATTTATGCCCAGTCTTGTGCTTTGTTTGGCTATATATCTCTTATACTTGATGATGTCGCTAGTTTACTTGCTTTTACCTATGTAGATTTAAGAAATCAATGTACCCTGTAACTCTTCTCCATTGAATAGACTCATCCATTCCGTATATTTTGCAGAACCAATGTACCAAAGTCTCACTGTATCCAAATGAGCCATTATGCTCATAAATAGAAGCACATTAAAGTGTGAAATGCGCCATCCATAAAAGTGTGCAGGAAATGCGTTACACAGTAAGCATAACATAAGCAACTTATTTGGAATACTGAACACCACTGACACTTTTCACACTGTTTCCTGGCAGGTCTTTATAAGCATTTTCCTGTTAATGTGCTAGACAAATTGCCTATAAGGATTTAGGATTAAGGGTATTTTTTATCCAATTTGTGTTTGGTATAAGAGCATTGTTAGAATATTTAATGAGTGTTCATGCCATTAGCTGCACGAAATTTCCGGAACGATGATGGAATGTTGATATTTAATGAGTGTTCATGCCCTGAGTTGCACTCCAATAATGACGATTATATTGATATATTGATTATTCTTCTATAATGATATTGTATGATGTTAATATGTATTTTGTGTATGTTGTGTCCTATCTAGGAACATTTGCCTTACCTTGTGCCACATGTATTGGAGTTGTTTGTGGAAGACTGTTACAGAAGCTTTGCACCTAAAACATTTTTCACCATCCTTATGAGGTTGCATATGATACTGCTTTCTTATGTTAGCATGCATGACTGCTTTTTTTATGTTAATAATCACATTTTCAGGTTCCACTATTTCTGAAATTCACCCTCATTGTAGCATATTTATCTCATGATTTACCCTGATATGTTACATTTACCTAGCCAATAAGCTATAATGCACTTAGTATTCCTGCCTTTATAACTGCATATACTATAATCACATTTCTTGCTTTGGCCATAGCAGTTCTTGACTCAAGATGAATGACAATTGACTGCAGATCATTTCCTTTACACATAAAGTTCACTACCCTTATCAAGCACTTCCGTATCCTTCCCTGTAGATATGCACATGTTGTAGGTATAGGTGATTTAATAGATAGAAATTTATGAAGATCCAAGGGCGTTACACAAGATATAAATATTGTATCTTTACTCATAAAATGCCATACTTTGATTTTATGATGCTATTTGTCTAATGTCTACTCATACAGGCCATACAGAGGCATGCGTTTATATAATACATCTATTTGTGCACTTTGTTCTTGTAAAAAGCATGTCGCGTTACATATTCTCATTATAAATTGTGCATAGGCGCCGGCCGGAGTGGCCGTGCGGTTCTAGGCGCTACAGTCTGGAGCCGAACGACCGCTACGGTCGCAGGTTCGAATCCTGCCTCGGGCATGGATGTGTGTGATGTCCTTAGGTTAGTTAGGTTTATTTAGTTATAAGTTCTAGGCGACTGATGACCTCAGAAGTTAAGTCGCATAGTGCTCAGAGCCATTTGAACCATTTTTTTTCTGCATAGGCCTTTGAGTGCCAAATAAAGCTATAAGTAAATGATATTTTATAGTACTTTCTATGCTATGTAAAACTAGGCCACTTCGGATTCCATGTTCGTATCCTGGGAGGGCCATCAAATCTAACGTTCATTAAATAAACTTCTTGGGATACATAGAATGAAATTATAACTTTCTTTAAAAGATCTGTTCTTTGTACCATATTGAATGAATGCTTGAACTGGGAATGCATAAAAAACTAGAGTTATTGTGTAGCATGTTGTAACTGCAGGTGGTGTACTTATTCTGTGTTACTGTTAGCAAGACCTTTGTGTGAACTGATTGGGCAATGCAACTCCCAGTACTAATAAAGAAATACAGTCACTGCAAAATACAGTACATTGAGCCCGTAGGGCACTGAATCCTTTGGCCCAATTCCAAAACTGGTAACTTTGGTCCCTGTGCATGTAACAAATAAATGAGAGTGTCTTACCTGTAAGGCAGCAGCGGTGGATGTCGATATATTCTGGTCGCTCATGAAGAAGAATAAAACATACTAACCACAGGCTTAGCGGTGTGCAATGCTGGACGCATTTCTTTGAAATGTGCATAAATTTCTTTTGACTGACAAACGAAAAATATTTCAAAAAATTCAATGTCTGAAAAACATATGAGCTGGACAGGGAGGCGGTACTGATTTGGGTGCATCGCTAACACTGAACTTTTCAATAGTGAAATTGTATTCGAAGTTAAGTTAAGCTTTCCAAACATATGGCAATAGAAATTTCATTACTCAGAAAAATCCCATCCTATTTACTAAATGAGTAACAAACAATGAGATTTATACAGCAATTATTATCTATTACCAAAAAAGCCATAAAGACAAATCTTCAAATTACGTATAGCTGAGTTAAATCTTAGGAACATTAGAAAAGAGAAATATGTAACTAGCCTTTACATAAAATCTGTTTACGTACATTCTGGTGTTACTCAGCAATTGTCTATCATCAACCAACTCATCTACACTAACGCGCTGGCAAAAAGGAAGCCATAAATATTTAACATCCTTACGTTGTTTGCGAGAAGAGTTTGTATTTCCAGTAATACATGTACTCGTAATTCATACATTATAATTTAACACTTGGTGGCTTCACAGAGCACACCACAAAAACTGTCTACTCCATCCTATTTCGCTCACAGACAGCTACCCAGTGCTGTGCGCCAATCGCTCTCTTACTCCAACACTTCAATCTCAGACCAGGTGCAGTATCTTTGGCTCTGCGGTCGTGCACAGTTAGCGATCCGCTTTATGGAGCACATCAGAGGCATATATCGTTTATAATATAATAGTTTCATTTTAATTTACATTAGTATCATTACAACATTTGGGTGCCACATATAAGTGTATCCCAGCGGACTCCTTTCAACGTATTGAATTAAATGAATGTAGTTGTAGGCCGACCTCTTCTAAAACAGCAGACACTGGTCGGCTCATCGATGTTGCTGTCTCCAAAGCTACCGACGGCGTCCTCATCGACTTTCGTGTCTCGCTGGTGACCAGCGGCTTCCGTTACCGGTATATCTCTGGCTTTTCGTCTGCCTTACAACAGACGCTCCACCCATGATAACAAATGGGGTTCTCTACATTCACCTTTGCATCTATAATGATGGTAGGACTTTGATGTTACTTCCAAGTACTGGCTGTAGGAGGCAGTTACGGTTGTTATAGCCGATTTTTATTGGTCGTCCACGCAATTTCAGTTACAATTTTTTTACAAATGTAACTAGTGTTCATAGCGGCTAATTTCGTTGTATTTCGACCTGCTGTTCGATATATTGTCTTTTATAATGTACACAGACCGATTATTCTAAGCTTTCACACGTGTTATCATCGTATCTGCAACCTTATTGACTCCTTCCTCGCTCATGCAGTAGGCGATGGGCGGAGGTTCGACTATTTAATGCGTGGAGTTCCTAAACTATTCACAAAAGTCACAAAACCCAGCACCCAGTTTCCCTCCCACTAATCACCAGTCCAGGTACACTGTATCCATATTCTACCTTCCATGCAATTCGATGCCCTATCCATCCTCCCTCGCCGGGATTTTAAGCAACTCACATCCACAGGCGATGAAATTCGTCCTGAGATATACCTCTCTTTTCAACTCTAATCACGATGCTCTGCCTCACACCTTCCTCCAATTTCCACCTTCCTCTTCACCCACCTTGCTGCCTTCCAGTCGCAATTTCATCAGGGCAGTTTTTTCGAGTGTTTCCTCGCCACCATGGCGCCACTCACGTTCAAGAGACCGAGCGATGTGGCGCAATGGTTAGCACACTAGACTCGCATTCTGGAGAACGCCGGTTCAAACCCGAGTCCGGCCACCCTGCCTCAGATTTTCGATGATTTTCCTAAACCGCTTCAGGCAAATGCCAGAATGGTTCCTTTGAAAGGAAAAGGCAGATTTCCTTCGCCCTCCTTCCCCAAATCGATGGAACAGCTGACCTCACTGTTTCGTGCCGTCCCCCAAGTCAACAGTTCAAGAGTGACTGTGTGTCACACAGAGTATGTACCAAGCGGCTGATGCAATAGCTTTATTATTTTTTTTTTTAATTTGATATTTTGTTTTTGATAGGAATGAGGGAAAGGAAAAAAATTATTTAATTTCTGTAATAATGGGTAAGGTCACCGACGAGTTTAATTTTTTTACAATTGTCAGCACCTTTAACCCACATGGACACAGATTCGGATTCATTTATTTTACGATGATTCCTCGTACTGAGAATGAAAGGCATGGTCGACAGGTAATGTGATTTACCCATATCCCTATTGTAGACCTCTGCGACGTGAAATGTCCGGTGTGCTTTGACGTCACGACTGTTAAAACTTTCTCGCCCTGGAACATTATCGACTTGAGGTCCGCGGACGAGGGCTGCGGTTACCCATCCATTACCTTGCTGCAGGGTATCACTGTTACTAATAGTAAAGTTCAGAACTCCACCACAGAACACTGATGGACCATGCAGGACGACTTTCCCTTATTCCTATCAAAACAAAATTGTAATATAAAATCGTCAAACGATTTCATCTATGTTTATTTCACAAATCCTAGTTTTTGTCACTTGTTTTTACATAAAAATTATCGTTATCGTCCACCTATGTAATTTTTTTACAAAATATCTCTCGTTGCCACCTTTTATATTCTCGTATTTTAACCATTTTTAAATACTGTTTTTGTAATCTTTGGCTGAAGAACGACTTTGTCTGCTGCCAGCCCGTCCCCTATGTGGGGAACTGGAATAACAATAAAGTAAGAAAAATACACTATTCGGCTTTCGACGAATGTCTCTCTTGACGTGTGTTCGATTTCCGCTCGGCGTCTCAGCACACCGCCTTAGCGCACAAGTCTTCCTATATGTTATTATGTTAAGATGTGTTTGTGATCAATACTTCTTTTTTTCTTTTAAACCTACCATTGCAGAGCCCACGATTTAGTATAGGCACAAACTACACTGGTCAAAACAATTACGGGGATCAGCTGAGATATCTAGGTTCTCAAGTATTGCCATCGGCATAGTGAACTAAAATGGTTCGTCGTCTTTCTGTCGGTTCTACGGAGTGGACACAACAATATTACGGTCACCGTAATAACGGAAAGTTGCTGCATAGGGGGGAGGGGGGGGGAGGTTGGTGTTGATTTGCATTTACTCTACCAAACGAGTTACACTGGCAGTTGGGTTCAGATAGCGTAGTGAGCAGGTAGTGCAATGCAACAACAACGTGACTGACCCGAAGCTATGGCATGGAGAGCCATAGGACGGTTGGAAGCGGAACAGAAACAGAGGGAGGTGACTGCAACTGTTGGAGTGTCCCAAAGTGTAATTTCCAGGACCTGGACAAGATTTCAGACAACAGGGACCGTTAAAAGAAGGCAAAGCCAAGGTCGTCAATGAGTAACATCAGTAAGAGATGACCGTTATCTCATGTTAACAGCCCATCGAGACAGGAAGCTGAATGCAACTCAACTGCAACGCACCCTCCAGGCAGCAACAGGACGCGCAATATCAACACACACAGTCCGAAATCGCCTTCGGGAGGCCTACGCACGGAGGCCTACGGTGTGTGTCCTATTAAAACCACGACACCGTTTAGCCCACAGAAACTGGGCGGAGGAACATCAGGATTGGAGTCATAACGAATGGCGCCGGGTGCTGTTCACAGATGGGTCAAGATTTTATGTTCAGGTGGACAATCGTCGTTTCCTCATCTGGAGAGAACGTGGAACTCGGAAAAATCTAGATTATATGCAGGAAATATCACCATATCGTGGTGGTGGACGAATGGTGTGGGCAGGAGTCAGTATTGACGGACGTACGGAGCTCAATGCCGTTCAGAATGGCGCTTTGACTGTCCAGAGGTATAGATCCTTCGACCTTTTTTGTGCCCTACCCTGGTGCCATAGGAGATGGGTTCCTTCTGGTGCACGATAACGCTCGTTCCCACAGAGCTGCACTGGTAGACAACATGCTTGAAGCTGAGGGAATTGAACAAATGAAGACCAGTTTCTTCACCGGGCTTAAACCCGACTGAGCATGTCTGGGAAGCACTTGGAAGACCCATTGCACCCAGACCATCACCTCCCACAAGGGTTACAAGGCTGGATATTGTGCTCATGGAAGAATGGCCAAACATCCCTCAAGAGCTGATTGATAACCTCATACTGTCCATGCCACGCAGGTGTGCAACTGTATTGGCGGTCCGACGTAATCACATACAATATTAGTGGGCAACGAGAATGACTGCTTCACTATTATGGTAGCCCCATGGTGCCTCGCTCTACGTAAATGCCGTGTAAACCTCAAGTAAACAGCATGAAACAGCAAAATATCCTACTGTATCACACACAAATTGCAACTGTAACCGATATCTTAATAAAATACGTTACTATATATTTATAATATCTCACCTGATCCCCCAATTGTTTTGAGCAGTGTATGATGGCTTGTGCATGAGAACGAAAATATTTAGCTCATTGGCAGGCCGGTGTGGCCGAGCGGTTCTAGGCGCTTCAGTCTGGAACTGCGCGAGCGCTGTGGTCGCAGGTACGAATCCTGCCTCGGGCATGGATATGTGTGATGTCCTTAGGTTAGTTAGGTTTAAGCAGTTCTAAGTTCTAGGGGACTGATGACCTCAGCAGGTAAGTCCCATAGTGCTCAGAGCCGTTTGAACCATTTGAACCATTTAGCTCGATGTTCTGAACCTGCCGTCCGCTGGAACACTAAAGAAGTTGCGCGGGGCTACACGGCCAGTGCGTGATAGATTACCGGAGGCATCAGGTGAGTTATCTACTAGGCGTTGAAACACACACGCACACACACACACACACACACACACACACACACACACACACACAGAAATATAAACAACATCTGACGCAGATAGATGGAGAAAGAGAGAGAGAGAGAGAGAGAAAGAGTGTGTGTCTGGCGACGTCTTACAAGTTTGTAAGAGCGCTGGGTACGGCCTTGATGGGGATTTCCACTGCCTGCAGACAGCCGGCACTCTTGTGGTGCACCTGTCCAGCTGGTCTCTCCAGCACGTTCTGTCCTCGTCCGCGAATCTGTATTACGTGCGTTGTACCGTGAGCAGAGTGGCCCTGGCAGAACGGGCGAAGCTGCTGTCTCTCCCACCCCCTCAACCTCCCACCACATGGCCCGTAAAATATCTCTCCGCAATGTTTCCTACGCGGATTTAGCAAATTTTATAATTTTGTGAGTAGTTTTAGTAAAAGCGAAGCACAAAAAAATAGAGTGTGCGTTGAGATTTGATTAAACTATCTGGATGAAGTGTTTAGCGACAGGGATTAGTAGGGATACTTGATGACATTCCATGCTTTAATGTATTCTACAGTTTCATTCGCGTTAGAACAACGAGAAAATGCCTGGTACATAGGACTAAGGGCCTCTAAAGACACTAGATACTTGGGCGATACTAATACGTTCAGTTCTGAGAATTACGATATTATCATATATAATATTATAAACAGTAAAGATATACATCTTAGTATCACATACAGATGTTTATGTGGCTGTCTGACATTTGTAGTACAGATGATATTTTGCTCAGTCTCTTATCTACTATTGATCAGGATTTTTTATATCATGTTATGTATATGTTAAATATTAGATCTAAAAATGTAAACTGTTAGGCCTAAAATGAAGCTATTGCTTTTTTCAGCTTTGCTAATACAAAACTATACTACTTTTACTGTATTACTGCATTCTACTGACGAAAATGATTTGTTGCTTTATTCTTTAAATGTGGTTCGTTAGGTTAAAGTAACACATACATATACGCACATGTCCAGCGATCACAGGCCCTGCAGACCACGCGCTGCTTCCTTTCCTTTTTGTTTTGTGCTCCGTTCCTCCAGGTGTCTTCAGCCTCCGTGGGTGCCAGGTCTATAGCCCAGGTCGTCCATCCAGCGCCGCCACGGTCGTCCTATTGGGCGTCTGGTGTTTGGATTCCTCCTAAGTGCTTTCTTTGCTTGTCTTTATTCTAGCTACACCGCCTGCCCATTGAATTCTTCTTCAGATTCTGTAAATTTGTTGGTTGTTGCATTAAGAGATAGATTTACTCATTCCTCCTCCTTCTCCATTGTCCTTTATCTTACATTGGTTATTACTCTTTTTACAAATATCAATAGCTATTCCTTTCCGCGTTTAGTCACGCTCCGCCTACATGACCTCTGGGCATATAACTGTGTTATATATTCTCATCTTAATATTCGCTGATATTAATTTTGAGCTGAGCGTCCCCTTGAGGATATACCTGTATTTCACTCCTACTTGTATTTTTTCCTTGATGTTCATTGCTATGCTGCTGTTGCTGATAAACCAAGATCCTAAGTATTTGAACAGGTGAACTCTTTTGAACCTCATGTCGTTTGTCTCAAGAAATTCTTGTCGTTCTTGTCCTCTTCCTAGCTGCATGAACTCCGTGTTGTTTTGATGCAAATTTAATCCAACCTTGAGTGCGTAGTTGACCATTTTCTGGTACATTTCTTTCAACTAATGGATTGATTCACTTAGCAATACTATATCTGCGTATGCGAGACAATTGAAATTACCATACATTTGCAGTCCAGCCCACTCCTGTTACCTACATTTCCTTATTACTTTCTCTAAGGTGACACTGAACAGAACACATGATAGGGCATCCAATTGTCTGAGAAATGCCTCAATCTCGAACCTTTCTGACGGGACCTTTCGGAAACGCACTGCTGCCGTTGATCCACCCAAACAAGTCTGCACCATTCTCACTAGCTTCTCCGGGATTCTGAAGTCACGCAGTGCATTGTATAAGCTATTCCTGAGGATGCTGTCGTATGCACGTTGAAAATATAGGTATTTTTATCACTTTCCCAGTGTTTTTCAAACATTTGTTATAGGGTGGAAATTTGATCTATGGTCGTTCGGTTTGGTCGAAAGCCAGCTTGGAATTCCTATTTGTTGTTCTCTATGAATGGTAGTAATTTTCTGAGGATACTGATAGACAGTACCTTGAAGGTTACATTCATGAAGCTGATAGCTCTGTAGTTGTCACATTCCATTTTGTTTCCCTTCTTGTATATCGAGCATATTATGGCCAGTTTCCATTCTTCTGGCAATGTCTCTTTCTTCCATATCAACTGGATCAGTTTGTATATTTCTAAGTGTAAGCTCTCATCTCTCTCTTTGATTAATTCTCCTGGTATTCTATCCTGCCTTGTTGTTTCCGAAGTTTTTGGTTGTAGTCTTCACATCTTCTTCCGTTACTTCCCATTCTTCTTCATCTTTCCTTTCCTGTGTGGCACCTGCAGATAGCATCTCGTTTGGATCTGGCGATTCAAGAGTTCTGAGAAGTATTCTCTCCATACTTCTACAATTCAAGTTTACGTTCTTATCTCTAATGAAACAGGCTGGACTGTGAAATCCAAGTTTCCGATTTTTGATGCATTGGAAAAATTGTCTTCAATTTTTGTTGTGGCTCTCTGCATCAATGTATTCTAATAGACTGGTAGGATATTCTCTTATCTTGTCTCAGAATTAGCCTTGTGACCCTTCTGGTGGTGAGAAAATGTTCGCTTTTCTGTTCATTCTTGCTGTCAGCTAGCCACTCCCTCATCTTCCTTTTCTTTTCTGTAAGCTTCTGGCATGTCTCCTTGAACCCTCTTCTCTTCTTCATACTCTTATAGCGTCCCAAGGTATCCTTCACGACACTTAGTACCGTGGCCTTTATTTCTTCCCACTTTTCCTCTACGTTCTCTCTTGCCTCTTGGTTTTCTAGGGGCTCAAACCAGTTTTTGATTTCTATGGCATATTGTTATTTAATTGCACCTCCTCGCAGTTTCCTGACATTCAAAGCATGTTCTAGTGCCTCTTTCTTCTTCCAATATATGATGACATTTGGTGTGTGGGGCGCTCAGCGTCGTGGTTACCAGCGCCCGTAAAAATTCCCAATCTTTCCACAGTCCAGTCTCGCCATTTCCTGAATGATGACGAAATGATGAGGACAACACAAACACCCATTCCCTGGGCGGAGAACATCCCCGACCAGGCGGGGAACGAGACCCCGTAATCCAGAGACAGCAGCGTTAACCACTACACCACGAGCTGCAGACCTTCCTGTGCATGTTAGTGAACATCAGTTTAAGTTTACACACAAAGAGGAAGTGGTCTGATGCACAGTCAGCTCCTCTATACAACCTGATGTCCATGACTCTATGGCTATAGTGCTGGCCCACCGACACGTGATGTGTCTGGTTGGTTGCTCTTTATTCGGTGAGCACCACGTTCACCTATGTATTCTATTGTGTTCGAAGGAAGTGGAACTTACTCTCAGGTTCTTTGAGGTATCTAAGATGATCATCCTCCGAGCATTCTCATTTGTCTCGTAATGCAAACTGTGTGTTCCTATAGTGGACATACAGAATTCTTGTTTTCCCGCTTTTGCGTTAAAATCTCCCAGCATTATCTTGATATTTCTAGATTAAAGTTTTTGTATCCCGCCTGGGAGGCGGCGCGTGGGTTAGGAACAGGAGCAGTAAAAGGTACTGATCTCTCGGTACTGCAAATACAGTTTAAGCACCTTTACTAGTAGATAAACATATGCAAACATATTACATAACTTGCAAGGTGGTGCGAAGTTGAAGCGAAGTGTCCTCGCTCTCTGCACCTGATGACATGGGCTGAAACAGTCGCGGAGCTCGTAGACGTCGACAGCAGCGGCTAGAGTGCACTGTCGTCTGTCTCTCTCGTAGTGCCAACCTAGCAGAGCGGACCTACGTTACGGCATCGCAGCTATCGATACCACAAAAGTAATAGTTTTCGAAAATGTTGTGGGGATATGTTGTTAAGAGTCTTGATCATCTGATTTAGAACTGGAAACAGTGTTTCAATTCAGAACGTGTTCATTTAATACTTTTCCTTCTGTACTATGCCTCTTTGTGTGTGGTACTTTTCTTATGTTATAAGCTTCTGTGGAGGAAAGTTGCTGCATTTAAGAATCTTCAGGTCGGTTTTTATGTCTGCTTACTACGGTTCATGTCCATAAGGTAATCTGCAAATGTAGAATGACTGCTGTACCTCTTAAATGCCCATCGTGTTCAGTGTATTAAGTGCTGAAATTTTTATCTGTCTGTCCGTTATACACTGAGCTGCAGTTTTGTCATGTGACGTATTGTATTTCTGTTACCGTTATCAGTTTCTTTTGTATAGAGTCGTCTGTTCTGTAGGTTCTTTTAATTCCTTGTTTTCTGAATATTTTGCCAACCCGGCGGGCTGCTATGTTCCTCTATGTGGGTGTGTACCTTTCGTCTGACGTGGATGCTTCTTGTTCAGATGTGTAGTGAATGTTCGTGTTGTAAGTAGACTGTATAGGTTTTTTTTATTGGTAACGCCACATAGCGCTCTGTATGAAAATCACTGTCTGTGCTGTGTGCAGTCTGTGGCTGGTTTGTATTGTTGTTGGCTATTGTAGTGTTGGGCAGTTGGCTGTGAACAGCGCGTAGCGTTGCGCAGTTGGAGGTGAGCCGCCAGCAGTGGTGGATGTGGGGAGAGAGATGGCGGAGTTTTGAAATTTGTGAGGCTGGATGTCATGAACTGCTATATATATTATGACTTATCTGCTAGTGTACGTTTTTGTGATGCATCACTCTAGTGTTAAGATGTGACATAGGTATTAAAAATGACCATTTTTACTGTAATATTTTTTCTGCTTGAGCTTTGTTATGTTTAGGTATAAGTTATAGCATTTGCTGCTGCTGTTTGCCTGGCATAGTGTTACTGAATTTGACTTTGTATTACTCTGTTAAGCCAGTTTTACTACTGATTTATTTTTCTTGTTGCTGCACATTGGCTCATATTAGTTGTAATGTTGCATTGCTTGGTAATTTAGATTTACTGCAGCTTGCTTTGCAATTTTCCATTTTCTTTGTCATTGCTGTTTGTGTTAATTGTTTTGTGCTGCTGCATTGCCTCGTCCCTTAGTTTAGCATCTGAGCTCAGTAGATTTAAGCTAGCTTAAGAGGGGGTAGACTATATAAGAAACTAACTATGATGGATTGGAAGAAGTGCATTGAGAAGCTATAAGAAAATGGTTTGGCAAAAAAAAAAGGTAGTGTACAGTGGATGTGAACAGAATACAGAAAGCAGGCTTAGATGGACTTTTTGGGAATAATGATGAACGAAGGGAGATCTCCATGCAAAATACTGCAGTAAAACAAACCCTGTCCTTTCCTTTTGTGTCATCCCTCTACATGTTTGTGTATCCTTGTGTATTTGTGATTTTCCTGTCTTTATGTGTTGTTTTGTGTATTTGTGTTTTTCCTATCTTTATGTGTTTAGCTGATGAGAGCTATGTTGTAGAATTTTTCTAACACTATGTTACTTACCTTGTAAATATGCTTAGACATTATTTATTCTGTTTTGTTTTAATGCTTATGTGTAAAGTTGATGTTTCAAAAGTTATTCTGATCATTTATGTATTTACTTATCTCATGATTCCTGTAACACTGATGTATATGTTTATTTCTATTATTTTGTAAAGCTTGTATTACTACAAATGTTATCTGTATTATTATGTTTTTAATGATGTATTTTGTACCTTTGTTATTGTATTCTTATGTTATAAAATTGTAATTGACACCAGTTCATGAAATTAAGTAACTTGTAAGTTACATTTCACTGCACACGTTTCTGTTGGTCATAGTATATGGACAATATGTGAGTAGCAGGGACTGTTAGTGTTTGCACGTGTGTTGATAATTCAGCAAGGGACTGGATAACAGCATTGCTGGTTCTAAGGACAATTCCAAAAACTTTGTGAGTGCACAAGTGGTGGTTATGGACTTGCTATATTGTCCGCAAGACTCTTCGATGGTAATTGTGCACCTGCACAGTCGCAGCAGATGGCTGCTGGGCATCTCTACAAGGACTACAGTGGGTCTACACCTTTGCTGACTCTCCAATACCATTATTTCTACAAGGACTACAGTGGGTCTGCACCTCTGGTGACCCACCAATACCGTAATCTCTACAAGGACTATAGTGGGTCTACACCTTTGATGACTCACCAATACCATTATTTCTACAAGGACTGCAGTGGGTCGGAAGCTCTGGTGGCCCACCAATACCATAATCTCTACCAGGACTACAGTGGGTCTGCTCTGTGATGACTTACCTACCAATATTCTTCAAAACTTCCAATGACTCTGCTGTGGGTTTGCTCTGTTGTGGCCCATTACCTGTCTGCATGTCGAGAGTCAGCATTGTCTTTCTGTTGGAAGGACAACACTACTTCTTCAAGACTGCATGGAAATCCACTACTTCCGTGTGAATTTTCTTTTACTGCTCAGACTTTGAGAAAAACACTGCTATTTTACTGTGACGAACGATCAGGACTGTCTTCATGGACTGTGAGAAAATTTTAGCTTTTGACCAACACTGTATCAATAAGTGTGTGCATTTGATTTCTTTGTTATTGTAATTGTGAAAAAATTTTAACAAATGTGTATTGACCAGTGCCCAAAACAATTTGTAAAATTTTTTGTGTGGAGCATGGAGGCTATGTAAGTAGACTGTATAGGTTTTTTTATTGGTAACGCCACATAGCGCTCTGTATGAAAATCACTGTCTGTGCTGTGTGCAGTCTGTGGCTGGTTTGCATTGTTGTTGGCTATTGTAGTGTTGGGCAGTTCGCTGTGAACAGCGCGTAGCGTTGCGCAGTTGGAGGTGAGCCGCCAGCAGTGGTGGATGTGGGGAGAGAGATGGCGGAGTTTTGAAATTCGTGAGGCTGGATGTCATGAACTGCTATATGTATTATGACTATTAAGGTGGATACATTGTTTGTTCTCTATTAAAATCTTTCATTTGCTAACTATGCCTATCGGTGGCTGGTGCCTTCAGTAGTTTGAATCTTTTGTTTGACTGGCGGTAGTGGCGCTCGCTGTGTTGCGGTGGTTCGAGTGGCTTGGGACTTGGGGTCCGCCAGTTACGCAAGACACCGTTTTTCTCACTACCCAAACATGTTTCGGCACCACTGTGCCATCATCAGTGGGTTTTCGTTTTATTTATTCTGCAATGTGAACATTTTTGTTAAAAAAATGGCTCTAAGCACTATGGGACTTAACTTCTTTGGTCATTAGTCCCCTACAACTTAGAACTACTTAAACCTAACTAACCTAAGGACAACGCACACATCCATGCCCGAGGCAGGATTCGAACCTGCGACCGTAGCGGTCGCGCGGTTCCAGACCGTAGCGCCTATAACTGCTCGGCCACTCCGGCCAGCGAACATTTTTGTTACATGATTATAAAATTATGTGCATTTTTAGTTCAAACAACAGATCGTTTCTTTTCGTAAATACCTTTACATTTGGTGAGCATGAATTTTCTGGACCACTTTTGGTTTAATTATTACAGGTAGCTTGTAGCTTGTCATCTGCAACCAAACGATGTTGATGAGAAAGTTTTTTTTTTTTTTTTTTTTTTTTTTTTTTTTTTTTTTTTTTTTTTTTTTTTTTGCTGAGAGTTAACCTATCTTCTAGAGTGTAATTTAGTTTTTCCGTTTTTTTCGCGCCTATTTTCGTGTTTACATACGTTTTCGTGTGGCAAGCACTTCCACTCTCCGCATCATGCTGAGATGTTGTGATGCATACGTAGCTGTTACAAGTATTTTCCACAAATAATGTAGTAAAACGCTTTTCACTACACCAGAACACAGTATGATTGTGGTTTGTTATGTGTCCCAGCTCAGTCAGTGTTCATTTGTTCACAAGAGAGTTTGGCGCCAAATTTGAATTGTATTTGCATTTTATGTTTGTGTGTGTGTGTGTGTATACGTGCGCGTTTGTGTGTGTGTGTGTGTGTGTTTCTTAGCTGTGTGTGCTGTCTTTTATGTGGTATTCCTATTTGTGTGCAAATGGTGCGTCTTTGCAGATTTTAGTGTATTTATTTTTCGTGTGTGTGTGTGTGTGTGTGTGTGTGTGTTTATACATGCGTGCGTGTGCTTCTGTGTAGACTTTATTTGTTTGTGCTGTTTTTATTTGTAAAGTTCCTTTAATGTGTTAAATAGCGTGCCCTTGCAGAGTGTAGTGTATTCGTTTAAGACCTGTTTTCCTTCCGCTATTGCCTTCTGTATATGGAAGTTTTCCTCAATGGCCAGTTTGCTGTATAGGCTGTGGCTACCTGTAATAATTAAAACAAAAGTAGTCCAGAAAATTCATGCTCACCAAATGTAAAGGTATTTACAAAAAGAAACGATCTGTTGCTTGAACTAAAAATGCACATAATCTTATAACCATGTAACAAAAATGTTCACATTGCGGAATAAATAAAAACGAAAACCCACCCATGATGGCACAGTAGTGCCGAAACATGTTTGGGTACTGAGAAAAACGGTGTTTTGCGTAACTGGCGGAACTCAAATCCCAAAAATTTTAATTGCAAACACGGCCAATACAAGGAGCTGCAAATCAAAAGAATGATATACTTTTTCTCTAAAAATTGCTAAGCTGTCTATTGAAATTTTATTATCGTTTTCATAAAATCTGTTACGTAGCTGTACAACTTGTATTATGAAAACCCCTATTCCTACATGTCAGTATTCAAACATTTTCTGGAATTTCCTACTATCGGACATGTCAGAATTCTGATAGGGAACAAAAAAAAAAAATTAATTACTCTTCCTGTAGGTCATGAAAAATCAGTTCTCTTGTTTGTGACTGTGATTTTCAGAATATTCCCTTACATCTCCTAACAGTTATACTGTAATAGTCCTGCACGCAACGGACAACTTGCTTCCCCTTGCCAATACAACTACATTAATATTCTGCACCCAGCAACATGTTAAATAGTTCAACGGAAATACTGCTATCCATGCAGAGTGTAATGTACGGTCACAACTACTGATGCTACTACTGCTTTTTTTCTTATAGAAATCAAATGGTGAAGGGTGTTTGGTCAACAAATGGAAGGAACGAATAAAGAGTTTTATTATATTCTGAAAATTGGCGATTCAAACACTGATAAACTTTACTCATATCTTTCTTTTTCTTCGACAGTCTGGTTAGCAAAAGCACCAGTTATTCCATAATGTCTTTAATCAGTAATCACATACCTGGTCACAACAACGTTACGAATATTATTTTCAGTGTATGCATACACAAATCTGACAAAATCCCTCCAGTGCGCAAGCAAACAACAACTTCGCGCAGTAAAAAGACATCCTCGATTAATATCAAAATCTGCTGTGGCGCTACTAGCACGGTCAGACCTCTCCTGACACACGGCTTCTCTCCCGTCCGCCGCTCGTGGTCTCGCGGTAGCGTTCTCGCTTCCCGAGCACGGGGTCCCGGGTTCGATTCCCGGCGGGGTCGGGGATTTTCACCTGCCTCGAGATGACTGGGTGTTTGTGTTGTCCTCATCATTTCATCATCATCCAGGAAAGTGGCGAAATTGGACTGAGCAAAGATTGGATAATTGTACGGGCGCTGATAACCACGCAGTTGAGCGCCCCACAAACCAAACATCACATCACACGGCTTCTCTGCAGGCAGGCTGCGTCGGACTACTCTCAACAATAAGCTCGTTACCATTCGCGATAATAATATCTCAGAATTTGTGTGTGGACGCAAAAGCAGAACCAGTAACCAACATTCAAAAGAAAAAAAGAAAAGAAATGAACGCCCAACTTTCACGTGGTTTGCAACAAGTGTACGATACTCTTTGGTGCCATGGTACCTTGTACGAGGTTCACTGGACCCATGGATGCCGACGCGAATGTTCCGCAGAGCATAAAATGGAGCCGCAGTACAGGTGTCAATGAGCTGTTGCCTGGAAGACGACAGTTTTGCGCCCTCCTGTCGGTATGAGGAAGAAGGTATCGGGACTGATCAGACTATGCAATGCGTTGCCACTGCGCCAAAGTTGTGAGTTAACGAGCATTGAGCTCTGATTTAAATATATGGCCGAAAGAGTCAGCCTACAGGAATTGTGAAACGAACCCTGTCGTCTGCCCATGCAGCTTCAACAGGATACCACAGTTCATCAAGAGTAGTGACTGGCGTAATTCGGCCACCATTGACCAGACGTTTTCAGTTGGTGAGAGATCTGGAGAATGTGCTGGCCAGGGCAGCAGTCGAACATTTTCTGTATCCAGAAAGGCCCGTACAGGACCTGCAACATGCGGTCGTGCATTATCCTGCTGAAATGTAGGGTTCCGCAGGGGTCGAATGAAGAGTAGAGCCACTGTTCAAAGTGCCGTCAATGCGAACAAGAGGTGACCGAGACGTGTAAACAGTGGCACCCCATACAATCACGCCGGGTGATACGCCAGTATGGCGATGACGAATATACTCTTCCAATGTGCGTTCCCGCGATGGCGCCAAACACGGATGCGACCATCATGATGCTGTAAATAGAACCTGGATTCATCCGAAAAAATGACGTTTTGCCATTCGTGCACCCAGGTTCGTCATTGAGTACACCACCGTAGGCGCTCCTGTCTGTGATGCAGCGTCAAGGGTAACCGCAGACATGGTCTCCGAGCTGATGGTCCATGCTGCTGCAAACGTCGTCGAACTGTTCGTGCAGATGGTTGTTGTCCTGCAAACGTCCCCATCTGTTGACTCAGGGATCGAGACGTGGCTGCACGATCCGTTACAGCCATGTGGATAAGATGCCTGTCATCTCGACTATTAGTGATACGAGGGCGTTGGGATCCAGCACGGTGTTCCGTATTACCCTCCTGAACACACCGATTCCATATTCTGCTGACAGTCATTGGATTTCGACCAAGGCGAGCAGCAATGTCGCGATACGATAGACCGCAATCGCGATAGGCTACAATCCTGCTTTTATCAAAGTCGGAACGTGATGGTACGCATTTCTTCTCCTTACACGAGGCATCACAACAACGTTTCAGCAGGCGACGCCGTTCAACTGCTGTTTGTGTATGAGAAATCGGTTGGAAACTTTATTCATGTCAGCACGTTGTAGCTGTCGCCACCGGCGCCAACCTTGTGTGAATGGTCTGAAAAGCTAATCATTTGCATATCACAGCATCTTCTTCCTGTCGTTAAATGTCGCGTCTGTAGCACGACATCTTCGTGGTGTAGCAATTTTAATGGCCACTAGTATATACTGACGCCTAAGCGCTGTAGCGTGCGAGTGAGACAGATGAGAACCTACGTATAACCAGTGGCACCCCATACAATCACGCCGGGTGATACGCCAGTATGGCGATGACGAATACACGCTTCCAATGTGCGTTCACTGTGATGGCGCCAAACACGGATGCGACCATCATGATGCTGTAAATAGAACCTGGATTCATCCGAAAAAATGACGTTTTGCCATTCGTGCACCCAGGTTCGTCGTTGAGTACACCATCGCAGGCGCTCCTGTCTGTGATGCAGCGTCAAGGGTAACCGCAGCCATGGTCTCCGAGCTGCAAACGTCGTCGAACTGTTCGTGCAGATGGGAAACACAGTAGAAGCCTTTTGTGGTCAAGGAGAAGCAGCAATGTTAAAAATGGATGACCTAATGTCGGCCATAAAGGGAAACATTTATGAAAACTATTTAATTCTGTTGTAGTCCGGGGAAGCAAGCCACAGCAGTTTTAATCTACTATCCTTCATAAATTTTCATGGTGATCCCAATAAAACTTGAATGTTGATCATGTCTATAATAGTTTAGGATTTACTGCAAAAATGAAATTAACAAGTTTTGTAACAAAGACCTGAATGCTAAAATCTGAACGCTTTGGTCGATCTTAAAGATCAACATTTCATATAGAAGTGCATCATTAAAATGACAAACGTTGTAAATATCAACTATGTAATTTTATTTGCTTAAAAGATATAGTAAATTTAAATTATCAGTATTTTCAGTTAAGCATTAGATCATCATTTCCTCCACACAAAACACACTGAACGATGACAGCATGACACCTTATTGAATCATTAGGTAATACAGTATTTTTTTGTAAAATTTTGTGCATAATAGTTACTTTTGTTCTTTATTTATTTATCAGAAAGCACACTGATGCAACGTTTCTGGTTGTGGCATTCAAAGCTAAGAAGGAAATTGTATTGGTTTTATGTAAAAGAATTTAACGTTTATTATGTAATGAATATTATTGTTACTTTACTTAGAAAGTGAAAGTGGAAAAGCTATAAGTATTTAAATATGTTAAAATGTAAAGTAATGTAGAATAAGCTGTAGCCAACCAGATGGACGGCTTCAGGAAAGGGAACTGAGTTAGACAGTTGAGTGAAGATCTTCGGCCAGCGGGAAACGTCGTTGCAGACTGGCAGAGCGCAGTTCTTGTCGAGACGCCAAAGGGGACAGTTCGGATGGGGACGCGAAAACGAACAGTTCGGCTGGAGACACCAAAGGGTACAGTGCTGGTGGAGACGTGATAGCGGACGGTCGGTCTTTAGGTAGCTAGGAAGTGATACGACTTTCAAAATTTCGCGTTGTGTGGTATCGTGGGACTTAGTCTCTGAGCGGTGAGCAGCCGCGAGCCTGGTGTGAACTCTAACTTCTCGCGTAGTTAACGAGGTGGAGTATCAAATGAACATGCGCTCGATTGTAATAGTAATTCCAAATACGACCACTTTCTCCATTAGTTTGCTTTCTGAATAAACATTATTCTATCCAAATCGCAACTGTATGGCCTCCATCATTTGTGGGTCGTTAATTTAGTTCCTGATATTACTATCGGTGTTATTATATGTCGTGTGAACTTTGTATTTCGCAATCTTACCACCAGCCAGACAATTTAACCAAAGGGTCACAAGTGTGTAATTTAGGGCGTGTAATGCGACACGTGCTGTTCAACCCACAGACGAGTTTGAGCCAAGTCATTTCGACGAAGAGGAACCGTAGGTGAGCCCGACCATCGTTGGGATGTTAGCTCGCGAAGTCCAGCGCCGCTGGTCACGTGACCACTTCAGTCGCAGTTGCCGATGTTGTCGTCGTGTCATCACTGGCACATGCATGGGCCGTCAGCTGAGGGGGCCCATTGTTAGGAGCGCTCGGTGCACTGTGTGTTCAGACACACTTGTACTCTGTCCTGCATTGAAGTCCGATGTTAGTAGTTCCACAACAGTTTGCCACCTGTCCTATTTTATCAATCTGCCCACTTTACGACGTACGACATCTATAACGAGGGTTGGTCGCCCAATCTCACGACGTTTGGACGTGGTTTCAGCTTGGCTTCGTCCCGTGCCCAGCCTCCGGGCCATCACAATCTGCCCTCGGTCAAACTCAAATAGGTCGCGTGCCTTCTCTATTCTGCACATGGACAGCACTCCCTGTGATACTACGTGCACTGTACGTGTCTCTGAATAGCAGACATTCTTCGCCAGGTGACGATGCTATCGCTTGGACGGCTTTGTATCGATAGCAGATCAATGGCCATAATGTTCTGGCCGATCATTGTAAGCAACGACACCTAAGCATGGGACTGGATTAGTGTGGCATTCGTGTATTTCCAAACTGCGTGCGGTAAATGTGGAAACGTGAACTATGGCGACTGGGCCGTGCGTGGCTTGTGTTCCCTCCATCATGTATTTTACACCCCGTTTTTAACGTACTTCCACCTCACTACTTTAATTTCAATTACTCCTGTCACTGAGTTGCTGCTTTGCCTGGCGGTGAGCGGCGTTAGCAGCGTGTGTCGATATATCCCCTCTCGTAGTATCTTTGGTTGACTGCTGTTACTTTCCGGTCGTTGTCTGTCGTAGGGCAGTTCCGGTCGGGAGTTCGGATAGGCAGTTCGGGTCGCGAGTTCGGGTCTTCCAGTCAGCTGGGACGTGTCTGGAGCGCAGTCCAGGCCTGCCAGTCGGGGAGTTGCAATGCGGCACTAGTGCAGTCGGGTTGGAGCAGCAGTGAGGTCTGCATCGACATGGCTCACCCGACCATTGCCGCCATGCATCACTTGAGCCGGGCCACGGTCTTGGTGGATCGTCGGTCGCTCGTTCTGCCGGACGACGCTTTTGGGCTCGCCGATCGTTCGTGAGTCGGCTGTGTGTGTGTGTGTGTGTGTGTGTGTGTGTGCGTGTGTGTGTGTGTGTGCATCGACTCCTGATTTGTCCTCGTGCGTGTATGGTTACTGTTGGGTATAGTTCACGTCTTCGAGCAAGTCTTTGTCAGGTTATGTGTGTAGTTGGCGTGATTTCCTTTGACAAGTCATTTTAAATATTGTCGGCATACTGGCTCTGAGAGGTCGGTCGTCTCATCGGGCGGCATGTGACTGATTCTCTGAGCGCTTCTGGGCCCCTTCAATTACCATCTTGTGGAACTTGGGTCGGTCCTTTCCTGGCGCAGGGATGTCGTTTAGGCCAATGGGTGTGTTTCCTCTGCATGGTTGGGTCCGAGCCAGTATTTCCGCCGTCGTGTGTCTGGAAGAGAGTGGGAGACGCACCACCAGTGCAGTGGCGACGGAGCAGCAGTCGCGGACGGACCAGCAGGCAGTCGGTCGGTTGCTGCGGACCAGAGAGGATGTCTCCGTGCGGTGCAGTGGCCTGGGTCCGCTGCCTGTCCCTGCGCAGTGTCGCAGCGTGTCTGGAGCTGTCCGATCGCTACGAGCTTCGTAGTTCACCGACCCAGGACGTCGAAGTTGAGTGTAGTTTTGACAGCTAATATACACTCCAGTGTGAATTATCACGTTTGTAACATCTCCGGTTTGTGTCCTCACGTACTAATTGACGGGCAGCAAGTCGTTGTGTCGGTCGGTCCGTGGCTGCACCCTCGTTGGGTTCCGACCTATCAAGTATAGCTGGGCTCACCACCTGTCTCACCTAAGCTAACGATGGCAGACCGACCTCCCTGGAGGCATTCTGAGTGCCACCGGTGTTTGATTATCTGTTGTCAGCTTTTTTAAATTTTAGGCTTATGGTTATTTGTTTGTTTCTTAAAATTTTGCAAAATTAAATTTTAAATTTGAAGGTTATGGTAATATATTTCGAAATTTTCAAGTTTAATTGTGGCCCTCAGCCATTGGTATTGCAGCTTGGATATTTTGCTTCTTTGTTTTGAAATTTAATTGTTGCCCTCAACCATTTGTGTTGCACCTTGTATGTGTTGCCTTTTGGGTTTTAAATTATTTTATTGGTATGTTAATTGAATTTTTGATTTTTTTAAAGATTTCTTGTTGGCCTTCTGCCTTTAAAGGTATATGGTAATATATTCTAAAAATTTGGAAATTAATTGTGGTCCTCAGCCAGTCGTATTGCACTTTGCGTATGTTGTTTTTCTGAATTATTTTATTGCCATCTTAATTGGATTTTTATCTTGTTGAGACTTCTTGTTGGAGGCCTTCAGCCGTGAAAGAGTCGCTAAATTACAATAAATGACAATTCGAAGCAGAAACTGACTTCAACCCTCGGCCCTTTCCATAATCCTATTACCTGTTCTGTCCAGCGGGCTTAGATCGGGCGTCTCAGCGACGTTACTGTCAAATGCGTCCAAAGAGGAACAAAGTGGTGTTATTGTTGACATGGTTGCCGAAGAACAAACACAGGCGGGTATCCATTCGAGAATGAGGAATGTGTATGAGGGAGCGTGTCAGTCGGGAACCAACGTTGTGGAATGTTGCGAAAAGGGGTGTTGCTGCTTCGTGACAACACGCGTCCCCGTATCGCAAATGTCGTAACGCAAAAGTTACGCCAACTCACCTGGGAGACACTCCAGTACCCGCCCTGTAGTCCCGATCCCTCCCCATGCGATTATCACGCCTTCAGTCCCTTAAAAAGATGGCCCTGACCGCTCAACGGCTCCTGCCGGACGAGGCTCTACAGCAGGTTGTTACGGACTTCTTCACGCAGCAGGACACTGTGTTCTACCAAACGGGTATCTTCAACGTGATGTGTCAATGGGATGATTGCCTCAAGGCTCATGGCGATTTTTCCTGACTGGCATACTGACTCTCTATTGTACTGCCTTCGAACAGGAACTTTTTGATCGCCCCTCACATTTGGCCCATTACTACCAGTCAAATTTCGCTAACAGCCTGAACTATAAAGATTATAAAAATTAAGTTTGTAAAACCACTTTGCTTTTTTATTTCTACATACTGCATTCGGATGACGCTAATAAAAATAAGTATTTAATAATGGTATCAAAAACAACCATTCATAGAGAACAGCATACAGGAGTACCAAGCTGGCTTTCGACCAAACCGATCGAAAATAGATCACATTTTCACACTAAGACAATTGTTTGAAAAACATTGGGAATATGATACAGATATCTACAGCCTGTTCGTCGATTTTCAACGTGCATAAGACAGCATCCACAGGAATAGTCTATATAATGCAATGCGGGACTTCAGAATCCCCGAGAAGCTAGTGAGAATGGTGCAAGCTTGTATGGAAGACTCAAAGGCAGCAGTACGTTTCCGAGAAGCCACATCAGAAGCATTAGAGATTGAGACAGGCCTAAGACAACGGGATGCTCTCTCATCTTAGAGAAAGTAATAAAAGAGTGTAGGCAACAGGAGTGGGCTGGAGTAGAGATGGACGGTAAGCATGAGTTTAAAGAAATGTACGAGAAAATAGTCAATAATGTACAGAAGGTAGGGCTCAAAGTGAATCGACACAAAACAGCGTTCATGCAATTAGGAAGAAGACAAGAGCAGGTAGAATTTCTTGAGATAGATGGCTAGAGGTTCAAGAGAGTAGACCAGTTCAAATACCTGGGATCTTGGTTTACCACGGGCAATAACATAAAAATGGACATCAAAGAAAGAATAGCAGTGGGAACGAAATGCGTGCATTAGCTCAGAGAGACGCTTGGTTCTAAACTGATCTCAGTGAACACTAAGATGAAAATCTACAACACAGTGATATGCCCAGGAGTAATGTACGGCTCAGAAACACGGAGCATGACTAAGAGAGAAAGGGAAAAACTATTAATATTTGAAAGAAGAGGAATGCGGAAGATACGGGGACCAGTTTCAGATAACGGAGTATGGAGGAGGAGGAAAAACGAGGAAATCTACCTTCTGATGCGACAACCAACTATCCTACAGAAGACAAAGAGCAAAAGAATACAATGGGTGGGCCATGCAGCCCGTATGCCAGATGGAAGACAGGCGAAGATGGCACTAGCGGGGAAACCAAACACCAAACGCCCCACTGGACGACCAAGGCAGCGCTGGATGGACGACCTGGCGAAGGACCTAGCAGCCCTGGGAATTGGAGACACCTGGAGGACCCGGGCACAAAACAGGAAGGAATGGAGGCAGTTTGTGGAAGCAGCGCATGGTCTGCAGGGCCTGTGATCGCTGAATATCTCTCTATCAAAATAAGGAAAGCTAATCCACCGTGCTAAGTTTCAGCGTATGACTATATTATGGAATGACGCACAACTGATTGACGTGGTGCACACCGTGTTCTTACGATTTACTCTGTACCACTCTAGCGTTACGATGCCATTATATCAGCTGTTTTTAAAACGTTCTCACTTTTCATAGATACAGACGTTAGTGCCACGTTAGGAGCTCGAACATTAGTAAACAAGACATTATTTTACAATACGTCTGCAGTTACCGGAAAATTAAAGATACAGAAGCGCGGTAAAGTTTCCCCTATCATCTTTTAGATGCTCAAAACGTATTATGTAAAGAAACGTTAAATAACAGCTTGTTCCACGAAAAGCACTTGACAACGTTGCATTTAGATCACATATAATCAACCAATCATCACCTTTTATTTAAAAGTTCTATTAGATAGGCTTTGACCGAGCTGTTCTAGGCGCTTCAGTCT